>NC_069503.1:83138828-83246328 GCF_027579735.1 Bombina bombina
ATTTCCTAAGATGCATCATTGATCTGCACCTTTGGCGCCTCTTTCTATGTTTTTTTTCATAATAGATTTAATTCCAATATTAGTCCTGTAATAAGTCTTTTACACACAGGCAGTCCTCTTAAATTCTCCTTTATCACAAACCCGTTTACAACACGCCAAGTCTTTACCCACTTTTGCGGTGCTTAGTCTGACACCTATATATTTATAGGAGTGGGGCTTGGATTATAACATCTTTTAGATGTAAGAACGAACCATTGTGCCACCAAAAGGCATGTGTAAGTGTATGCTATATAGTGTGTGTGTGTGTGTGTGTGTATCTGCATGTGTAAGTGTATGCTATGTAGTGTGTGTGTATTTGCATGTGTAAGTGTAGGCTATGTAGTGTGTGTGTATTTGCATGTGTAAGTGTATGCTATGTAGTGCGTGTGTATTTGCATGTGTAAGTGTATGCTATATAGTGTGTGTGTATTTGCATGTGTAAGTGTATGCTATGTAGTGTGTGTGTGCATGTGTAAGTGTATGCTATGTAGTGTGTTTGTGTAAGTTTATGCTATGTAGTGTTTGTGTGTATCTGCATGTATAAGCGTATGCTATGTAGTGTTTGTGTATCTACATGTGTAAGTGTATGCTATGCAGTGTGTGTGTGTGTATATCTGCATGTGTAAGTGCATGCTATGTAGTGTGTGTGTGTGTGTATCTGCATGTGTAAGTGTATGCTATGTAGTGTGTGTGTGTATTTGCATGTGTAAGTGTATGCTATGCAGTGTGTGTGTGTGTGTATTTGCATATATAAGTGAATGCTATGTAGTGTGTGTGTATCTGCATGTGTAAGTGTATGCTATGTAGTGTGTGTGTGTGTATCTGCATGTGTAAGTGTATGCTATGCAGGGTGTGTGTATCGGCATGTGTAAGTGTATACTATGTAGTGTGTGTGTGAGAGTGTGTGTGTGTGTGTGTGTGTGTATGATATGAAGTGTGTGTGTGTATCTGCATGTGTAAGTTTATGTTATGTAGTGTGTGTGTGTGTGTGTGTGTGTATCTGCATGTGTAAGTGTATGCTATGCAGTGTGTGTGTGTGTGTGTATGCTATGAAGTGTGTGTGTGTGTGTGTGTATCTGCATGTGTAAGTTTATGTTATGTAGTGTGTGTGTATCTGCATGTGTAAGTGTATGCTATGTTGTGTGTGTGTATCTGCATGTGTAAGTGTATGATATGTAGTGTGTGTGTGTATCTGCATGTATAAGTGTATGCTATGTAGTGTGTGTGTTTATCTCTAGGTATAAGTATGCTATGTAGTGTGTGTGAATCTGCCTGTATAAGTGTATCCTATGTAGTGTGTGTATCTGCATGTGTAAGTGTATGCTATGTATAGTGTGTGTATCTGCATGTGTAAGTGTATGCTATGCAGTGTGTGTGTGTGTATCTGAATGTGTACGTGTATGCTATGTAATGTGTGTGTATCTGTATGCATAAGCGTATGCTATGTAGTGTGTATATCGACATGTGTAAGTGTATACTATTTAGTATGTGTGTATCTGCATGTGTATGTGCATGCTATGTAGTGTGTGTATCTGCATGTGTAAGTGTATGCTATGTAGTGTGTGTATCTGCATGTATAAGTGTAAGCTATGTAGTGTGTGTGTATCTGTATGTATAAGTGTATGCTATGTAGTGTGTGTATCTATATGTATAAGTGTATGCTATGTAGTGTGTGTGTGTGTGTGTGTGTGTGTATCTGCATGTATAAGTGTAAGCTATGTAGTGTGTGTATCTGCATGTATTAGTGTACGCAATGTAGTGTGTGCGTGTGTGTGTATCTATATGTATAAGTGTATGCTATGTAGTGTGTGTGTGTGTAAGTGTATGCTATGTAGTGTGTGTGTATCTGTATGTATAAGTGTATGCTATGTAGTGTGTGTGTATCTGCATGTATAAAAGTGTATGCAATGTAGTGTGTGTGTGTCTGTATGTATAAGTGTGTGTATATTTGCATGTATACGTATATGCAATGTAGTGTGTGTGTCTGCATGTATAAATGTGTGTATGTGTGTATATCTGCATGTATAAGTGTATGATATGAAGTGTATGTGTCTGCATGCATATATAAGTGTATACTATGTAGTGTCTAAGTATCTGCATGTGTAAGTTTATGCTATGTAGTGTGTGTGTGTGTGTGTATCTGCATGTGTAAGTGTATGCTATGTAGTGTGTGTGTGTATCTGCATGTATAAGTGTATGTTATGTAGTGTGTGTATCGGCATGTGTAAGTGTATACTATGTAGTGTGTGTGTGTGTGTGTGTGTATCTGCATGTATAAGTGTATACTATGTAGTGTCTGTGTATCTGCATGTGTAAATGTATGCTATGTAGTGTGTGTGTGTGTATCTGCATGTATAAGTGTATGCTATGTTGTGTGTGTGTGTATCTGCATGTGTAAGTGTATGCTATGTAGTGTGTGTGTGTGTGTGTGTATCTGCATGTATAAGTGTATGCTATGTAGTGTGTGTGTTTATCTCTAGGTATAAGTATGCTATGTAGTGTGTGTGAATCTGCCTGTATAAGTGTATCCTATGTAGTGTGTGTATCTGCATGTGAAAGTGTATGCTATGTAGTTTGTGTGTATCTGCATGTGTAAGTGTATGCTATGTATAGTGTGTGTGTATCTGCATGTGTAAGTGTATGCAATGCAGTGTGTGTGTATCTGAATGTGTACGTGTATGCTATGTAATGTGTGTGTGTGTATCTGTATGCATAAGCGTATGCTATGTAGTGTGTATATCGACATGTGTAAGTGTATACTATTTAGTATGTGTGTATCTGCATGTGTATGTGCATGCTATGTAGTGTGTGTGTGTATCTGCATGTGTAAGTGTATGCTATGTAGTGTGTGTATCTGCATGTGTAAGTGTATGCTATGTAGTGTGTATGCTATGTAGTGTGTGTATCTATATGTATAATGTATGCTATGTAGTGTGTGTGTGTGTATCTGCATGTATAAGTGTATCTGCATGTATTAGTGTACGCAATGTAGTGTGTGCGTGTGTGTGTATCTATATGTATAAGTGTATGCTATGTAGTGTGTGTGTGTGTGTGTGTGTGTAAGTGTATGCTATGTACTGTGTGTGTATCTGTATGTATAAGTGTATGCAATGTAGTGTGTGTGTATCTGCATGTATAAAAGTGTATGCAATGTAGTGTGTGTGTGTCTGTATGTATAAGTGTGTGTATATTTGCATGTATACGTATATGCAATGTAGTGTGTGTGTCTGCATGTATAAATGTGTGTATATCTGCATGTATAAGTGTATGATATGTAGTGTATGTGTCTGCATGCATATATAAGTGTATACTATGTAGTGTCTAAGTATCTGCATGTGTAAGTTTACGCTATGTAGTGTGTGTGTGTATCTGCATGTGTAAGTGTATGCTATGTAGTGTGTGTGTATATCTGCATGTATAAGTGTATGCTATGTAGTGTGTGTATCTGCATGTGTAAGTGTATGCTATGTAGTGTGTGTGTGTCTGCATGTATAAGTGCATACTATGTAGTGTGTGTGTGTGTCTGCATGTATAAGTGCATGCTATGTAATGTGTGTGTATCTGCCTGTATAAGTGTATGCTATGTAGTGTGTGTATCTGCATGTGTAAGTGTATGCTATGTAGTGTGTGTGTGTCTGCATGTATAAGTGCATACTATGTAGTGTGTGTGTGTGTCTGCATGTATAAGTGCATGCTATGTAATGTGTGTGTATCTGCCTGTATAAGTGTATGCTATGTAGTGTGTGTGTCTGTGTCTGCATGTATAAGTGCATACTATGTAGTGTGTGTGTGTCTGCCTGTATAAGTGTATGCTATGTAGTGTGTGTGTGTGTGTGTGTGTGTGTATCTGCATGTATAAGTGTATGCTGTATAGTATGTGTGTTTGTATCTGCATGTATAAGTGTATGCTATGTAGTGTGTGTGTTTATTTGTATCTGCATATATAAGTGTATGCTGTGTAGTACGTGTGTTTGTATCTGCATGTATAAGTGTATGCTGTGTAGTGTGTGTGTATCTGCCTGTATAAGTGTATGCTATGTAGTGTGTGTGTGTGTGGTTATCTGCATGTGTAAGTGTATGCTATGTAGTGTGTGTGTGTGTGTGTGTATCTGCATGTGTAAGTGTATGCTATGTAGTGTGTGTGTGTGTGTATCTGCATGTGTAAGTGTATGCTATGTAGTGTGTGTGTGTATCTGCATGTGTAAGTGTATGCTATGTAGTGTGTGTTGTGTGTGTGTGTGTGTATCTGCATGTGTAAGTGTATGCTATGTAGTGTGTGTTGTGTGTGTGTGTATGTCTGCATGTGTAAGTGTATGCTATGTAGTGTGTGTGTGTGTGTGTATGTGTGTCTACATGTATAAGTGTATGCTATGTAGTGTGTGTGTATCGGCATGTGTAAGTGTATACTATGTGGTGTGTGTGTGTGTGTGTGTGTGTGTATCTGCATGTATAAGTGTATACTATGTAGTGTCTGTGTATCTGCATGTGTAAATGTATGCTATGTAGTGTGTGTGTATCTGCATGTATAAGTGTATGCTATGTAGTGTGTGTATCTGCATGTGTAAGTGTATGCTATGTAGTGTGTGTGTGTCTGCATGTATAAGTGCATACTATGTAGTGTGTGTGTGTGTCTGCATGTATAAGTGTATGCTATGTAGTGTGTGTGTATCTGCCTGTATAAGTGTATGCTATGTAGTGTGTGTATCTGCATGTGTAAGTGTATGCTATGTAGTGTGTGTGTCTGTGTCTGCATGTATAAGTGCATACTATGTAGTGTGTGTGTGTCTGCCTGTATAAGTGTATGCTATGTAGTGTGTGTGTGTGTGTGTGTATCTGCATGTATAAGTGTATGCTGTATAGTATGTGTGTTTGTATCTGCATGTATAAGTGTATGCTATGTAGTGTGTGTGTTTATTTGTATCTGCATATATAAGTGTATGCTGTGTAGTACGTGTGTTTGTATCTGCCTGTATAAGTGTATGCTGTGTAGTGTGTGTGTATCTGCCTGTATAAGTGTATGCTGTGTAGTGTGTGTGTATCTGCCTGTATAAGTGTATGCTATGTAGTGTGTGTGTGTGTGGTTATCTGCATGTGTAAGTGTATGCTATGTAGTGTGTGTGTGTGTGTGTATCTGCATGTGTAAGTGTATGCTATGTAGTGTGTGTGTGTGTGTGTATCTGCATGTGTAAGTGTATGCTATGTAGTGTGTGTGTGTGTATCTGCATGTGTAAGTGTATGCTATGTAGTGTGTGTGTGTGTATCTGCATGTGTAAGTGTATGCTATGTAGTGTGTGTGTGTGTGTGTGTGTGTATCTGCATGTGTAAGTGTATGCTATGTAGTGTGTGTTGTGTGTGTGTGTATCTGCATGTGTAAGTGTATGCTATGTAGTGTGTGTTGTGTGTGTGTGTATGTCTGCATGTGTAAGTGTATGCTATGTAGTGTGTGTGTATGTGTGTGTCTACATGTATAAGTGTATGCTATGTAGTGTGTGTGTATCTGCATGTGTAAGTGTATGTTATGTAGTGTGTGTGTATCTGCATGTGTAAGTGTATGTTATGTAGTGTGTGTGTATCTGCATGTGTAAGTGTATGCTATGTAGTGTGTGTGTGTGTGTATGTGTGTCTACATGTATAAGTGTATACTATGTAGTGTGTGTAATTGCATGTATAAGTGTATGCTATGTAGTGTGTGTGTATCTGCATGTGTAAGTGTATGCTATGTAGTGTGCTACTGTGCATTTTTACTGACTTTAAAGCTCAGAATCTAGAATATTAATGGGGAATGCAGAGAGCAGTTTTAAAGAATTTATTATTAAATGTCCAATTAAGATAAAAATATTTAACAATGTCTCTGCAAAGGCTAATTAAATACAGAGCTCACATAGCCATGCCAGTGGTTTGATTTTGTGTTTGATTTGCTGCATAAGAGAATTAAAATATATGACTTTATTTAGAATTTTATTTATATTAATTTGGTCTTATGATTTTTTAAGCCCCTTCCCTGCTCCTGCCCCCCACATTTCAATGTTTTGCCACGGGGGGCTGTCCCTCTTTTGAATTTTAAAATATTGGGAAGTATGTAGGTATGCTTGTGTATATGTATGCTTGTCTGTGTGTTAGGGTGACCACATATCCAAACTGCCATTCAGGGATGCACAAGCCCGCCCCCCCACGAGCCCCTCCCCTTCCCCACGTGTTATCTATATATTAACTGAGACTACAATATATAACATACATACCTGGCGATTGACTCTGACTGCACGCTCTCCTCATCGGCTCGGCTACAGTCCAACTGTTGAGGGAAGGCACAGCAGCACTCCACCGGTCTCTTTCAACTCCACCAACGTCCACGCTGCAACATATAGATGAATTATATAGACAGCTCTACTCCTCAATGCATATCAATGCATATCTGGATTCCGGAAGCGGCTCCCTTAACTTACTGGCCACTGGCGAGCAGCGCCTTTTATCTTGAGTCTGCCCCACGCTCCCTGGGATGATGTCGTCTAGACTCTAGGAGTCTCACCACTCTTAAGATCTGCGCAGCGGGAAGCCGGCAACAAACCGCCCTAGAGTGTCAGTGAGTCAATCCATGCGGCTGTGACATCACTGGTGTCAGTGCTGCTGTCAGTGCTGACAGTTTCACTCAATTACAGGAGTCTGGGACAATGAATGAAGGTACCCGGGACCAGGGACACACCATTAAAATGCGGGACCGTCCCGGGCAATAAGGGACACGTGGTCACCCTAGTGTGTGTTTGTGAAAAAATGTGAGAAATAACACATATATAATCATACAATCACTCCAAGAAAATATGCTAATAAAATAGTTTTTTTACCATTTACAAATAAATGAAAAAAATGTCCCCAGATTTAATTTTAAAAATCTGGTCACCTTAGTATTAACCCTTCACTAGCACAGAGAGCAGCACAGTGTGTATTAACCCTTCACTAGCACAGAGAGCAGCATAGTGTGTATTAACCTTTCAATAGCACAGAGAGCAGCACAGTGTGTATTAACCCTTCACTAGCACAGAGAGCAGCATAGTGTGTATTAACCCTTCACTAGCACAGAGAGCAGCATAGTGTGTATTAACCTTTCAATAGCACAGAGAGCAGCACAGTGTGTATTAACAACTTCACTAGCACAGAGAGCAGCACAGTGTATATTAACCCCTTCACTAGCACAGAGAGGAGCACAGTGTGTATTAACCCTTCACTAGCACAGAGAGAAGCACAGTGTGTATTAACCCTTCACTAACACAGAGAGCAGCACAGTGTGTATTAACCCTTCAATAGCACAGAGAGCTGCACAGTATGTATTAACCCTTCAATAGCACAGAGATCAGCACAGTGTGTATTAACCCTTCAATAGCACAGAGAGCAGCACAGTGTGTATTAACCCTTCAATAGCACAGACAGCAGCACAGTGTGTATTAACCCTTCAATAGCACAGAGAGCTGCACAGTGTGTATTAACCCTTCACTAGCACAGAGAGCTGCACAGTATGTATTAACCCTTCAATAGCACAGAGAGCAGCACAGTATGTATTAACCCTTCAATAGCAGAGAGAGCTGCACAGTGTGTATTAACCCTTCAATAGCACAGAGAGCTGCACAGTGTGTATTAACCCTTCACTAGCACAGAGAGCTGCACAGTGTGTATTAACCCTTCACTAGCAGAGAGCAGAACATTGTGTATTAACCCTTCACTAGCACAGAGAGCAGCACAGTATGTATTAACCCTTCAATAGCACAGAGAGCTGCACAGTGTGTATTAACCCTTCACTAGCACAGAGAGCTGCACAGTGTGTATTAACCCTTCACTAGCACAGAGAGCTGCACAGTGTGTATTAACCCTTCACTAGCACAGAGAGCTGCACAGTGTGTATTAACCCTTCACTAGCACAGAGAGCTGCACAGTGTGTATTAACCCTTCACTAGCACAGAGAGCTGCACAGTGTGTATTAACTTTTCACTAGCACAGAGAGATGCACAGTGTGTATTAACCCTTCACTAGCATAGAGACCAGCACAGTGTGTATTAACCCTTCACTAACACAGAGAGCAGCACAGTGTGTATTAACCCTTCACTAGCACAGAGAGCAGTACAGTGTGTATTAACCCTTCACTAGCACAGAGAGCAGCACAGTGTGTATTAACCCTTCACTAGCACAGAACGCTGCACAGTGTGTATTAACCCTTCACTAGCACAGAGAGCTGCACAGTGTGTATTAACCCTTCACTAGCACAGAGAGCAGCACAGTGTGTATTAACCCTTCACTACCACAAAGAGTTGAACAGCACTTAGTATCCCATTGCCTGGCACAAGCAGATGAATAACATGCATTAAAAGAACAACATTTATAACAATTATAAACTTTTTAAGAAGACTAGAAAGTCACTAAAACTTTTATCACACAATACACACAGCCTGACTCACTCACCCAGCAGCAGCTGCACAGGAAGTAAATGGGAGGGGAACAAAGGTCAGTTCAATACTGAACTACATCTCCCAGAATAGATGCAAGACAAATTGCAAATTTATAAAATTAGTAACTGAGCACATTGTCCACTTTTATATGCTCTACTAGTACAGTCATTACTGCTACACTACATACATTAAACTACACAATATAAGCACTTTCACTAGCACAGAGAGCAGCACAGTGTGTATTAACCCTTCACTTGCACAGAGAGCAGCACAGTGTGTATTAACCCTTCACTTGCACAGAGAGCAGCACCGTGTGTATTATTAACCCTTCACTAGCACAGAGAGTTACAGTGTGTATTAACTCTTCACTAGCACAGAGAGCAGCACAGTGTGTATTAACCCTTCACTAGCACAGAGAGCAGCACAGTGTGTATTAACCCTTCACTAGCACAGAGAGCTGCTCAGTGTGTATTAACCCTTCACTAGCACAGAGAGCTGCTCAGTGTGTATTAACCCTTCACTAGCACAGAGAGCAGCACAGTGTGTGTATTAACCCTTCACTAACACAGAGAGCAGCACAGTGTGTATTAACCCTTCACTAGCACAGAGCAGCACAGTGTGTATTAACCCTTCACTAGCACAGAGAGCAGCACAGTGTATATTACCCTTTGCTAGCACAGAGAGCAGCACAGTGTATATTACCCTTTGCTAGCACAGAGAGCAGCACAGTGTGTATTAACCCTTTACTAGCACAGAGAGCTGCACAGTGTGTATTAACCCTTCACTAACACAGAGAGCAGCACAGTGTGTATTAACTCTTCACTAGCACAGAGAGCAGCACAGTGTGTGTATTAACCCTTCACTAACACAGAGAGCAGCACAGTGTGTATTAACCCTTCACTAGCACAGAGAGCAGCACAGTGTGTATTAACCCTTCACTAGCACAGAGAGCAGCACAGTGTATATTACCCTTTGCTAGCACAGAGAGCAGCACAGTGTGTATTAACCCTTTACTAGCACAGAGAGCTGCACAGTGTGTATTAACCCTTCACTAACACAGAGAGCAGCACAGTGTGTATTAACCCTTCACTAGCACAGAGAGCAGCACAGTGTGTATTAACCCTTCACTAGCACAGAGAGCTGCACAGTGTGTATTAACCCTTCACTAGCACAGAGAGCAGCACAGTGTGTATTAACCCTTAACTAGCACAGAGAGCTGCACAGTGTGTATTAACCCTTCACTAGCACAGAGATCAGCACAGTGTGTATTAACCCTTCACTAGCACAGAGAGCAGCACAGTGTGTATTAACTCTTCACTACCACAGAGAGCAGCACAGTGTGTATTAACCCTTCACTAGCACAGAGAGCAGCACAGTGTGTATTAACCCTTCACTACCACAGAGAGCAGCACAGTGTGTATTAACCCTTTACTAGCACAGAGAGCAGCACAGTGGAAATAACAGTTCACTAGCACAGAGAGCAGCACAGTGTGTAGGGCCATAATACCCAAATGTTTAAACACTTGAAAGTGATGCAGCATAGCTGTAAAAAAGCTGATTAGAAAATATCACCTGAACATCTCTATGTAAAAAAGAAAGATACTTTACCTCAAAAGTTCCTCAGTAGCCACCTCCCATTGTAAAGGATTTCTAAGCAGCATTTTAGTGTGTCTGTCCTGGGACATCTGAAAGGATGAGCATCGTGCACTCTCATATTATTTCACCAATCAGGTAAAGGAAGCTTACTATGAAATCTCATGAGAGTTAAGTCAAATCTCATGAGATCACAGTAAGAGTTCATGACCTCAGCACTGCTGATGCTGATTGGCTACTGTTCATTTCTTCATTTTTTTTTTTAATTTTTTTACCTGCAGCTGGGACTCCTGGGAGCAGCTGAGTATAACTTTTTACACAGAACTTACTCTGCTGAGCTGAGGAGATTGTGAGGTAAAATATCTTCCTTTTTTATATAGAGATGCTCAGGTGATATTTTCCTGTCAGCTTTTTACAGTTATACTGCATCAGTTTCAAGTGATTTAGCATATGAGTATTATGTCCCTTTAACTCTTCACTAGCACAGAGAGTTGCACAGTGTGTATTAACCCTTCACTAGCACAGAGAGCAGCACAGTGTGTATTAACCCTTCACTAGCACAGAGAGCAGCACAGTGTGTATTAACCCTTCACTAGCACAGAGAGCAGCACAGTGTGTATTAACCCTTCACTAGCACAGAGAGCAGCACAGTGTGTATTAACCCTTCACTGGCACAGAGAGCAGCACAGTGTGTATTAACCCTTCACTAGCACAGAGAGTTACACAGTGTGTATTAACCCTTCACTAACACCAAGATAAGAACAGCACTAAGGGCTAGATTTATCATACGCGTATACGCGCCCCTGTACGCCTCAGATCGCCTGTGGCGGGGCGAAATTATCCGTAGGTAATTAACATTGCACACGAGCGCAATTTTGCTCTCGCGTGCAATCCCACCCCCTGCCCACGCACAGCCAATCATGCGCGGACAGGAGCTGTCAGTCTCCTGGGTCGGACTCGACCGAGGAGATTGAATTTCGCCACCTTAGAGGTGGTGAAGATCTTAGGAAAGCAGCTGTCTGGTGACCGCAGCTTGATAAATCATGGCGAGCAAGTTTATGTGAGAACTTGCTGCCGTAGGGGCTTAATAAATCTAGCCCTTAGTATCCCATTGCCTGGCACAATCAGATGAATAACATAGTTGCCAACTGTGATGAGAGCAGGAAGTGATGTCACTAGTTTGGGGGCGGGGCTTAGGTCTAGTAGTCTGTGTCGCCGTTAGTGAAATCAACCTGACTAGATGTATGTTTCTGTGTTCTGTAATAAAATAGAGTTGTACCATCATTGCTGTGTCCTGCATATGTCCTGCATCTCATGACATGGTGTCAGAAGTTCTGGCCTGCGCTTCTGTTCCTGATCGATGACGATGTCAAAGTTTACTCCACCTGAGCCTTTTGACTTCTCTCAGCCTGCAGCTTGGCCCACATGGCGTCAGCGGTTTCAGCGCATCAGGATAGCTTATAAACTGAACAAGGAAAGTGGTGAAGTACAAGTTAATTGTCTTTTATACTCTATGGGGAAGGATGTGGAGCCAGTGTTCAATGCTTTTATTTTCCAAGAAGGGGAAGAATTTAACTTTGATATAGTTATGGATAAACTCAGTGCCCACTTTGTGCCCAAAAGAAATGTGATTCATGAGAGAGCTTGTTTTCACAAACGTAATCAACATGTGGGAGAATATGTGCAGTCATTTGTGAGCAGCCTGTATGAACTAGCTGAATTCTGTGAGTTTGGTGTTGCTAAAGAAGAGCAAATCAGAGACAGAATAGTTATTGGAATTGCAGATGCTGAAGTCTCACTGAAGCTGCAGTTAGAGCCTGATTTAACATTAGATGGGGCTATTAGGATGGCCCGCCAGAGTGAACTGGTGAAAAAGCAAAGTGCTGATCTGAGGTCTGAGAGTATTGTGGATGAAGTGCAACAGTCCAGGAAAACTGCTAGTGAAAGGCACAGTGTGAGCGGTAGATCTAAAATAATGGATAGACCTAGAAGTGGATGGGTGCAGCATGCCCGATGCACATGGTGCTACCGTGCCCATGATCAAAGTGTTATATGCCCGCCCAGAGATAAAAGATGCAGAAAATGTAACAGAATGGGCCATTTTGAAGTGGTAAAACTGAATACATTAAGGAGATGCAGGTGGACAGTGACCAGGAGGGTCAGGAAGTGTCTTTTGTGGGGTCTTTTACTTTTACTGTAATGGGAGCCAAAGTTGATTTTAAGATTGACACAGGAGCAGATATCACTGTAATGTCTTTTGCTGCATTTATGAAACTGCCTCGACAGACCCAGCTGGCGAAGGTTTCTACAAATGTCCATAGTCCTGGTGCCTGCATTGATTGTGTGGGGAAATTTCTTGCCAGCTGTGAGTACAAGCAAAGGAAATTCACTATGTGGGTGCATGTGATTCGAGGTCAGTGTGTTAGCAATTTATTGAGCAGAAAAGCAGCCTGTGACTTGGGCCTCGTGGCCAGAGTGAATGAGATCTCCGAAGATATGTTTGGCGAATTGGGCCTACTGAATAGCAAACCAGTCCGTATAGCACTTAAAAGTGACGCAGTCCCATACAGTATTTCTACTCCCTGTAGAATTCCGTTCCCACTCATGCCACAAGTGGAGAAGGAGTTTATGTGCATGAAGTCTATGGGGGTTATTGAGGAGGTTGTTGAAGCAACTGATTGGTGTGCCCCCATTGTTCCTGTTGCAAAGAAAAACAGAAAGGTGCGCATCTGTGTGGACCTGAAAAGGTTGAATGAGGCAGTGAAGAGAGAGAGATTTGTGCTGCCGACATTAGAAGATATAGCTCCAAAGTTGGCTGGAGCAAAGTTCTTTTCTACATTGGACGCTTCTAGCGGCTTTTGGCAGATCCCCCTGGATCCAAAATGCCGCAAACTGACTACCTTTATCACACCGGTAGGTCGGTTATGCCTCTGCAGAATCCCCTTTGGGATATCCTCTGCTCCTGAAATCTTTCAAAGGGAAATGAGTTCTCTCCTGAGTGACCACGTGGGCACTGCAGTCTCCATGGACGACATTCTAGTGTATGGGTCTACAGTGGAGGAGCATGATCAGCGTTTAAGTTGTGTGCTGCAGGCTATCAAAGAGTCTGGGCTGAAGTTAAATAAAGAAAAATGTCATTTTAGGAAAACTGAATTATGTTACTTTGGGCATATTATCAATGGGGATGGCATCAAACCAGACCCCGAGAAAATTTGTGCTATTGAACAGATTAAAAGTCCTTCTGATGTACATGAGCTGAGACAGATATTAGGCCTTGTAAATTATGTGGGCAAGTTTCTTCCAGATTTATCAACAGTTCTACACCCTATCACAGAGTTGCTAAAGAAAGACGTTGCCTGGGTCTGGGGACCTTCACAAGAAAAATCTTTTATGCAGGTCAAGTCCCTGCTGGGGTCTGCCCCAGTGCTGGGGTTCTACGACCCTTCCAAAAAGACTGTGGTTAGTGCTGATGCAAGCAGTTATGGGTTGGGGGCTGCTCTCCTGCAGTTAAATGAAAATAAACTACAGCCCATCACCTACTGTTCCCGCACACTGACGGCTGCTGAGTCAAAATACGCTCAAATTGAGAAAGAGTGCCTGGCTGCAGTTTGGGCCTGTGAGCGCTTTCAGCGTTATCTAGTGGGTTTAGAGAAATTTAGCCTGGAGACTGACCATAAACCGCTAGTCCCTCTAATCAACTCTTATGATATCGACAAAACACCCTTAAGATGCCAGAGACTTTTAATGAGACTACTCAGGTTCAATGTTCAGGCAGTGCATGTGCCGGGGAAACAGCTGGTTGTGGCAGATACACTATCCAGGCTCCCGCTGGCTGCTGCTGTAGAATCCTCAACCGAATCAGATGTGAAAGTGTATGTTAATTTGGTTCTGGCCTCAAAGTCCATTTCTTCAAGGAAGCTGGAAGAAATAAAGAGAGAGACATATTTGGACACAGATCTGCAAGAGGTTATAAAGTACATAAAAGTAGGCTGGCCCGAGAGCCGGGCAGCCAGGATGTCTTTAAGTTCTTACCAGTCAGAGAGGTCGCAGCTCACAGAGCTGGAGGGGTTGGTGCAGTTCCAAGACCGCATCGTTATTCCTGTCAGCATGAGAAAGGAGATGTTAAACAGGATTCACGATGGCCACTTAAGCATTACAAAGTGCAGAGAAAGGGCAGCTACAGCTGTGTGGTGGCCTGGAATCAGCTCCGACATTGCAAATCACGTGTCTAAATGTGCCTTTTGCCGGGAACGCCGGCCTACTCAGAGAAGGGAGCCCTTGATTTCTACTCTGCTGCCTGCGGGGCCGTGGCAGAAAATAGCTGCTGATTTGTGTGAACTGCACAGGAAAAAGTTCCTTGTTGTGATCGACTACTATTCCAGGTATTTGGAAATTACCTTTGAATGATATCACAAGTCAAGCCGTTATCATACGTCTGAAGAGCTTGTTCGCCCGGTGGGGCATTCCGATGGAGCTGGTGAGTGATAATGACATGCAGTTCGCTTCTACAGAGTTCAGTGCTTTCAGCAGGGAATATGACTTTGTACATTCCACGTCAAGTCCACATTACCCGCAGGCCAATGGAATGGCTGAAAGGGCAGTTCAAACAACAAAGTTCATTTTAAACCAATCTGAGCCGTACCTAGCCCTCTTGTCATACAGGGCGATGCCCATTCAAGCCACCAGGTTTAGCCCGGCACAGCTGATGCTAGGACGCCAGATTCGCACCACTTTACCCTCAGTGGGTGTCTTCAAGCCGACTGGCTCTGTTCCTCAGGACGAAGTCCTTAGGAGGGATGAAGAGGCCAAAAAGGGCTATCGTTTCTTCTACGACAGGAGACATTCTGTCAGGCCCTTACAGGAACTAAATGCGGGGCAAAGTGTCAGAATTAAACTGGATGATGAGAAGAAATGGAAGACGCCTGCTATGGTAATTGGACGCTCTCCAGAACCAAGGTCTTATGCAGTCCTTACTGATGGAGGGATGGTTACATGCCGTAACCGAAGACATCTTCAGCCTGTACCTGAGAGTCTGGAACTGGATGCCTCAGTACCACCGCTGCTGGGATCCCTTGTTCTAAGAGAGGTGCCTTCCCCTCAGCAAGATCACAGCGGGGATATGTCTTTGCCTCCAGCGGACTCTTATTCACCTTCCTCTGTATCAGAGGACAGTTCATGCAAAGTTACATCAAGCGGAAGAGTGGTGAAACTTCTGGCCCGATATAAGGACTGACTTTAGCTAGAACAGTGACCGGAAGTATGGGCAGAATAATCCCATGGTCACTGTGGACTAGGGTAGTCTACCCCGATGTCCAAGTCAGGATGTAATTAATGTTGTTTATTTTTCTGTAACCTATTTGCTATATACTGTTAAAAAAAAATGTTGTTGTATGCTCGTTGTATACCCTGTTATTTGTTATATTTAAATGTGATGAGAGCAGGAAGTGATGTCACTAGTTTGGGGGCGTGGCTTAGGTCCGGTAGTCTGTGTCGCAGTTAGTTAGTACAATCAACCTGACTAGATGTATGTTTCCATGCTCTGTAATAAAATAGAGTTGTACCATCATTGTTGTGTCCTGCATATGTCCTGCATCTCATGACAGTCTTTGCACCCTACTTTAAAAGAAGAGGGCGCTTAGACCTGCCACTGCTGTCAAATTTAAAGCCTAGTACAGGGCGAGGACGGTTCACACAGATGCAGGTAAGCTGTGTGCTTCTTGTTACATATATACGTTACGTGCACGTTTACTCTGGATGGCAAACCGTAAAATGTCAAACCATGCTGCAGTGTTTATGTATTGGGCTCAGTGTTTTTATATCCAAATAAGTGATCTTGTGTCTTTTGTTATGTTAATGGTTTTGTGCACAACGCATATAAAAAATGTAAACCCTTAATGAGTGGAGAACCCTCCCATTGTGCACAATAATCAACAAATACACAAAAGGGCCTGCAGGTAGAATACGATTTAAAAAAAAAAAAGAAGTGTTATAGGAAGTGAGAGAGTACAGGAAGTCTTATTATGGTCAGTGTAAAACTTCATTTAATCTCAAAATGGTAACTATGTGTAGCAAAAGTAAGGAAAGTAAGATAGCACAAAATAAAGATGACAATCAAAATATGGAGAGCTTATTGGAATACAGATGATGTGAGAGAAAATGGAACGGTTTCCAGTAATCATATCAACCGTGACAGTTTGTACCTGATAGCAATTAAAGAGGTGGTTATAATAGTTTTTAGGGTGGTAGATGTGTGTGTAATTCTGATGAAGATTTGTTAGCAGACATCAGTCTGATGTACTGGAAGAGTTTTATATTCTGAATTAATTGGGCAAATATACAATGGTAAAATGATCCTCCAGCACTTTGAGATTCCTAACAAGGTTATAGAAACGGGACCATGAGCAGGAGGGGGGCGGGGCTGAGCCTGAGGGGGCTGGGCTGGTCCATACAAATTTCCAGGGACAGTGGGATTTTCCAGTCCGGCCCTGGGCACAGAGAGCAGCACAGTGTGTATTAACCCTTCACTAGCACAGAGAGCAGCACAGTGTGTATTAACCCTTCACTAGCAAAGAGTGCACTAGCACAGAGAGCTGAACAGTGTGTATTAACCCTTCACTAGCACAGAGAGCAGCACAGTGTGTATTAACCCTTCACTAGCAAAGAGTGCTGCACAGTGTGTATTAACCCTTCACTAGCACAGAGAGCTGCACAGTGTGTATTAACCCTTCCCTAGTAAAGAGTGCTGCAGTGTGTATTAACCCTTCACTAGCACAGAGAGCAGCACAGTGTGTATTAACCCTTAATTAGCACAGAGAGCAGCACAGTGTGTATTAACCCTTCACTAGCACAGAGAGCAGCACAGTGTGTATTAACCCTTCACTAGCAAAGAGAGCTGCACAGTGTGTATTAACCCCCACTAGCACAGAGATCTGCAGTGTGTATTAACCCCTTCACTAGCACAGAGAGCAGGACAGTGTGTATTAACCCATCACTATCACAGAGAGCTGCAGTGTGTATTAACCCTTCACTAGCACAGAGAGCAGCACAGTGTGTATTAACCATTCACTAAGACAAAGAGCTAAACGTGTATTAACACTTCACCAGCATAGAGACCAGCACAGCGTGTATTAACCCTTCACTAGCACAGAAAGCAGCACAGTGTGTATTAACCCTTCATTAGTACAGAGATCTACACCATATATTAACTGATTCACTAAAACAAAGAGCTGAACAGTGTGTATTAACCCTTCACTAGCACAGAGAGCTGCACAGTGTATATTAACCCTTCACTAGCATAGAGAGCAACACAGTTTGGATTAACCCTTCATTAGCACAGAGAGCAGCACACTGTGTATTAACCCTTCACTAGCACAAAGAGTTGAACAGCACTTAGTAACCCATTGCCCGGCACAAGCAGCTGAATAACATGCATTAAAAGAACAACATTTTATAACAATTATAAACTTTTTAAGAAGACCAGAAAGTGACTAAAACAGGGATGTACTAAAAGGAATGACAAGGGTGAATAACAAGATTGAATGCCCATAGACTATAATGGGATTACATTTAAAAATGCTATAGAAACTAAAATATCAGACATATCAACTAGATATTTACCAGATATGTTCCCCAGGTACAGTAGCATATTCTCAAAGTGAGATTACTTCAGATTATAGCTGCTTTCTATGGAATGACAAGGGTGAATGACAAAATGGAATGCCCATAGACTATAATAGGATTACATTTAGTGCTATAGCAACAAAAATACCAGACATATCAAGTAGATATTTACCAGTTATGTTCCCCAGGTACAGTAGCATATTCTGAAAGTGAGATTAAGTGAGATTATAGCTGCTTTCTATGGAATGACAATGGTGAATGACAAAATGGAATGACCATAGACTATAATGGGATTACATTTAAAAGTGCTATAGAAACTAAAATATGAGACATATCAAGTAAATATTTACCAGATATGTTCCCCAGGTACAGTAGCATATTCTGAAAGTGAGATTACACGAGATTATAGCTGCTTTCTACGGAATGACAAAGGTTAATGACAAAATGGAATGCCCATAGACTTTAATGGGATTCAATTTAAAAGTGCTATAGAAACTAAAATATGAGACATATCAACTAGATATTTACCAGATATGTTCCCCAGGTACAGTAACATATTCTGAAAGTGAGATTACTTCAGATTATAGCTGCTTTCTATGGAATGACAGGAGTTAATGACAAAATGGAATGTCCATAGACTATAATAGGATTACATTTAGTGCTATAGCAACAAAAATACCAGACATATCAAGTAGATATTTACCAGATATGTTCCCCAGGCACAGTAGTATATTCTGAAAGTGAGATTACATCAGATTATAGCTGCTTTCTATGGAATGACAAGGGTGAATGACATAATGGAATGCCCATAGACTATAATGGGATTACATTTAAAAGTGCTATAGCAACAAAAGTATCAGACATATCAAATAGATATTTACCAGATATGTTCCCCAGGTACAGTAGCATATTCTGAAAGTGAGATTACTTCAGATTATAGCTGCTTTCTATGGAATGACAAGGGTGAATGACAAAATGGAATGCCCATAGACTATAATAGGATGTAATGTTTCAAATGCTATAGCAGCAGAACTATGACACATATTACATAGATATTTACCAGATATGTTCCACAAGTGCAGTAGAATATTATGAAAGTGAGATTACATCAGATTATAGCTGCTTTCTATGGAATGACATAATGGAATGCCCATAGTTTTTAATAGGATGTAATGTTTCAAATGCTATAGCAGCAGAACTATGACACATATTACATAGATATTTACCAGATATGTTGCACAAGTGCAGTAGCATATTCTGATTGTGTGGAATTATAGCTGCTTTCTATGGAATAACATATGTGATTGACAAAATAGACTTCAAAAGATGTGAAGTTAAAAGTGGTATAACACATAGTATAAATTAACCCCTGACATCCTAAAATCATGAGATTTTCATAAGACTTTTACTGGAATAATTTTTGACATCAAGGGCCCTGATTCCCGTTTCCACGCGAGCCTTCAGGTTCCCCGGAAACAGCAGTTAAGAAGCAGTGGTCTTAAGACCGATGCTCCTTAACTGGTCCGCCGCCTCTGAGTGGCGGACAGCAATCAACCCGATCAGATACGATCGGGTTGATTGTCACCCCCTGCTAGCAGCCGATTGGCCGCAAATCTGCAGGGGACGGAATTGCACAAGCAGTTCACTGTAACTGCTTGTGCAATGCTAAATGCCAACAGTGTATGCTGTCGGTATTCAGCGTATCATGTCCGCCAGACTTTAATAATTTGTCCCCTATATATTGTATGTGTATGTATGTATATATATATATATATATATATATATACACACACACACATACACATATATACAGTTGTATGCAAAAGTTTAAGCACCCCTGACAATTTTCATTTATAAATAATTAGGTTTTTGGATCAGCAATTTCATTTGGATCTATCAAATAACTGAAGGACACAGTAATATTTCAGTAGTAAAATTAGGTTTATTGGATTAACAGAAAATGTGCAATATGTATCCAAACGAAATTAAACAGGTGCATAAATTTGGGCACCCTTGTCATTGTGTTGATTTGAATAGCTGTAACTACCTAGCACTGATTAATGGGAACACACAATTTGTTTGGTGAGCCCATTAAGCCTTGAACTTCATAGACAGGTGCATCCAATCATTAAAAAAGGTATTTAAGGTGGTCAATTGCAAGTTGTTGTTCTCTTTGACTCTCCTCTAAAGAGTGGCAACATGGGGGCCTCAAAACAACTCTCAAATGACCTGAAAACAAAGATTGTTCAACATTATGGTTTAGGGGGAGGGTAACAAAAACTATTGCAGAGATTTAAGCCGTCAGTGTCCACTGTGAGGAACATAGTGAGGAAATGGAAGACCACAGGCACAGTTCTTGTTAAGGCCAGAAGTGGCAGGCCAAGTAAAATATCGGAGAGGCAAAGGATAGTGAGAATGGTCAAAAACAGCCCACAGACCACCTCCAAAGACCTACAACATCATCTTGCTGCAGATGGTGTCACTGTGCATTGTTCAACAATTCAGCGCACTTTGCCCAAGGAGAAGCTGTTTGGGAGAGTGATGCGGAAGAAGCCTTTTCAGCACACACACCACAAACAGAGTCGCTTGAGGTATGCAAATGCACTTTTGGACAAGCCAGCTTTATTTTGGAAGAAGGTGCTGTGGACTGATGAAACAAAGATTGAGTTATTTGTTAATAACAAGGGGCGTTATGCATGGCGGCAAAAGAACACAGTGTTCCAAGACAAACACTTGCTACCCACAGTAAAATTTGGTGGATGTTCCATCATGCTGTGGGGCTGTGTGGCCAGTGCCGGTACTGGGAATCTTGTTAAAGTTGAGCGTTGCATGGATTCCACTCAATATCAGCAGATACTTGAGAATAATGTTGAGGAATTAGTCACAAAGTTGAAGTTACGCCGGGGCTGGATATTTCAACAAGACAACGACCCAAAACACTGCTCAAAATTTACTCTGGCATTTATGTAGAGGAACAAGTAAAATGTTCTGGAATGGCCATCCTAGTCCCCAGACCTGAATGTCATTGAAAATCTGTGGGGTGATTTGAAGCGGACTGTCCTTGCTCGGCAAACATCAAACCTAACTGAACTGGAGATGTTTTGCAAGGAGGAATGGTCCAAAATGCCTTCATCCAGAATCCAGACACTCATTACAGGCTATAGAAAGTGTCTAGAGGCTGTTATTTCTGCTAAAGGAGGCTCTGCTAAATATTGATGCAATATTTCTGTTGGGGTGCCCAAATTTATGCATATTGCACATTTTCTGTAAATCCAATAAACCTCATTTCACTACTGAAATATTGCTGTGTCTTTCAGTTGATAGATCAAAATACAAATTGTAAGGAGTGCCTAAACTTTTGCATACAACTGTATCTATATATCTATGTATATAAATATATATATATATATATATATATATATATATATATATATATACACATACATACATACATTGTAAATATACTTCTATCCAAAGATGTAATTCACCCAAGTGCATTTTAATTTAGACCACAATGTCCCTTTACATTCAATCCTACATGGAATGCTACACCAACAGCTCCGGTAGCAAACTGGTCTCACTGGCCACCAAGATCCACTAAATGCATTATTTGCCTATCGGGGAGCTGAAAAGTGCAAGCACCACTGCTGACATACATTTGTGTTAGCAGGAGCAGTGCTGTGTATGTCAAGTTTGAGGGATATGTTTAGCCCAAATTATTTTTGATTCAGACAGAACATATTTAAAAAAAGTTTCCAATTGATTTCTATTATCAAATTTTGATTCATTCTCGTATTCCTTGTAAAAGAAATACCTAGGTAGGTGTCTAGAGGACTGCATAGCAGGAATTAGTGCTGCTAATCTAGTGCTCTTGCAAATCTATAACATTCTTGCAAAACTGCTGCTGTATATTGCTCCAGACGCAGGCACGCTCCTTAGCATACATTCCTGCTATTCAACAAAAGATATCAAGATAAAAAAAAAATATTTGATTATAGAAGTAAAATAGAAAGTTACATAAAACTGCATGCTATCTGAATCATCAAAGAAAAAAAATTGGTTTCATATCCCTTTAATGCTCCTGTTCAGAGAGTTTGAGGAGTCTGGGACATTGGCGCTGGAACACTGGACGTAAACCTTAATTCCCGGGGGTTGCCTTGCCTATACTCTGCAGGGAGGCTCTTTCATTGAGAATATACAACTCCACTCTAAACCCATTGCAGTTGTTGGAGTTGTTTGTCAAATATTTGTTTTAAGGAAAGCTATCATCATGTGAAATTATGGATTTTCATAACTGCTCCTTTATGTTCAGTAAAGTAGGTGCGCATATGAGTTTGCAATGCCACAGATAATGGGGTCAGCTCATTGGCAGCCTGATGTGTTCATTTATACACATAAGTATTACCGAAAACAGCTAACATTGCTGCAGGGGAGCTTTAGTGAGATAAGTAATATAGTTTAAATTACTGAATAGCCTTTCAGAGTTCAAAATGAGGAGGTATCTAACTTGAGAGCCTTTATCTGAAATAAGTGACCTTTTTGTATTACTGAAATAAGACTGATATAGGGTGTAAGTATGATTTATATATATGATTCAATAAGACCGTTGTATAAAGCCTTATCTAATATAACAATTTTATTGTTAACTCTATGTCAACTAGCGTATTGTATTATTGCATTATTACGATATATTCTTCTTTACTTTCTAATATACTTTTCTTTGTGCATCAGGGAATTTTTAAACTTAAAAAATAAATGTTATATGATATTTACTGAAGTTTGTTCACATAGACAGTGGAGGGCAGCATAGCCCGGAACAAACAAAATAATTAAGGCTCTTAGGAGTTGCTGCTGTGAAGTGGCAACAATGTTGCATTAGTGAGGGTGGGGTTTAGCTTACCCTTTTAAGTAGTCAGGTTACAGGCCCCAAACCCTCTTTCCAGCTCGTCTTCACAGCTTGCAGGGTCCGTTGAGTTGCTGATACCAATTTGATCTGCTGCAGCAGAAAGGTTCAGTTGGAGTGCCTGTAAGAGATGGAGGAGTTAGATGAGCTGTTGATTGGGGATTTCAATTCCGAGGAGGATGTCATGCCACCTTCACCTTCTAATCCGGTGAGTCGTGCCCCTGTGTCCTCTTCCTTGTATCCCACTAGTCGGGTGGTCTCCCCCCCTAAGACTGCCCCTCCATCAGGCCCCCCTTCAATCGTTGGTAGTTGGGGACCTGTGTGTGTCCGGAGCTAGTCCCCCATCCTCTCATGCTTTACCCCCTAATATTCTGGTGGCTGGGCCTAGTGGGAGCGTCATGGCTGGGGAGGCCTTACCTGCGTCGGTTACACTGACCGGTGAAGCGGTGTCCACTGCCATTGTGCTTCTTCAATCGCTCGCGTCAGTGCTTTCAGGCGGCGGGTCTTCATCTCCTGGCGTTGGGTCCCCCTCTCCGGTTCGTCGCTCACTCGCAACGGGTCCGTCGTCCACGCGGGCATCCATGCCTGTCTCGGCTGACGTCACTTCCGGAAAGGCCATTCTGGACCAGAGGAGCAAGCGGGCAGCATCGTCGTCGCCTCCGGGGTACTCAGGTAAGAGAGGAGTACCTCGGGGGGGCGAAGCCCGCGGGGGGGGGGTCGCAGTGAGCCACAAGTACACAGCGCACGCGTGAGGGCACTGTATTGGCGTCCTCTGGGCGCGGTAGGCAGCAGCACAAGGGCTTACATGAGCAGGCCGCAGGCACGTTAGTATCTGCTATTGCGCAGGATGGGGGCAATCATGTCACAGATGGGCAGGCAGCAAGTGCGCCATTAGCCGTTGGTGAGCCACAAGATAAGGATGATTCTGGAACATATGAGCAGGCCGCAGGCCTGACAGGGGACACGCCAGTAGTACATCAGGAAGTAGGGCATCAGGCCTTGATTAGGCAGGCGGGGGGCAAACGGCGTGCCAAAAGTACCTCACGGCCTAGTAGACACTGTGTTACTGCATCGTGCAGCACCCCTAGCACATTGCAGGGTGCGCGCGTGTCGCCTGTAGTTGTTACTAGGGCTTCTGCCAGGAAAGCTCCTGTATCCAAGCCCAGTTTATGTCAGGGGACCTCAGTTATTCCAGAGCAGGGCCTAGGCAGACAGGTTCAATTTGCTGACGCTGTTTTGGATGCGCATGTGGGAAGTGTGTCTGGCAGTGTGAGGCCTGAGTGTGGCATAGAGCGTAGGAGTCCTAGCCCAGGGGGGATAATGTTGTTGCTAGTGGGCCTTCGTCCCCTCCCTGTGGTACTCCTCTCTCGCATTTTTCTTTTCAGACTATCATGGAGCCCAGAAATGCCTTGGTGCCACTGCAGTCCAGTCCGAGTGTTGGTGAAAAGGATGAGCAGATCCGGGAAAAACCATCCACATCCTCAGATCCTCTGCCGGTGCAGCTCCTCATGGGAGCTGTTAAGCACACTGTGACTTATGAACATAGGGGTTTTAGCTCATCCTCTGATAATTTGGGGTCCGAGAGTGATAGATCCCTGGGGTTGGAAGCTAAGGGGCAGAAGAGGATGTATAGGATGGTAAAATGGCTAGTCGAGGAAAGGAAGGCTATGGGTTTACCCCTCCCCCCTGGTTCATCCTGCATGGAACCCCGTGTTCCTTTGCCGACACCTCCCGCGCCAACGGGAATAGTTAGCCCGGTGTCGACAAACAGGTGTAGAGCGGCTATGCATGGGGACACGGATACGTGGCCCGCACTTAGTCTGCACAAACATCTTAAATCTAAGATGGTTTGGCAGATTCAAGATGGAAAATACGTGCATATGTTCAAGCTTTCCGCTGAGGCCTACCGCCAGAAAGAAATGGCGGATGACGGCACGGGCTCCAAAAAATTCAAAAGGCCCGATTCATATGATGAGTGGCGCAAGTGCTTTCGGGTTTACGCGTCGTGTTACTTAACCAGATTCCCTGACCAGGCCTTGAATATCCTGAAGTATCAGGATTCTATCAAGACGGTTTTTGAGAAATACAAAGAGGGGGCGTGGCGGGATTATGACGCAGCGTTTCGCAGGAAGATGGTTGGTAATCCTCTTCTCACATTCGGCGATGTTGATTCGCGACTGTGGGCACAATTGGGGCCTGAAAAACAGGTGGCACCTGGACAGTCTCCTGGTGGTTTACCGGGCGCCAGGGCCTCACAGCGCTCTCGACGGCGGCCTACAGGGATGTGCTGGCATTTCCAGGACAAGCTCTGTGCTAGGGGTACGGCATGCGCCTTCCACCATGCCTGTAAGCACTGCGGGGGCTGCCACTCAGGTTCCGAGTGTACCAGGCCCCAGGATGCAAGTCGTTCCCAGGAAAGATCAGGCAATGGTCCCAAGCCTTTCTCTTCGGGAAAGGGCGGCCACCCCGCTGAGGGTAGCCGTAATTGAGAAATGGCTGCTTCTTTATCCGTTTAAAGAAGCCACCGTTTTACTCAGGGATGGTCTCCGATGGGGATTTATTATCCCTGTCGGATCGCATGTGGTGGGTTCCTCCACTCATAGGAACTTGAAGTCCGCATATCAGTTTCCCTGTGTTTTGAAGGAGAAACTTAATAAAGAGATAGCGTTGGGTCGCATGGCGGGCCCATTTGAGGAGATTACGATTCCGGGGTTGGTTGTTTCCCCATTGGGGGTCGTCCCAAAGAAGGAGCCGGGTAAGTTCCGGCTCATTCAGCACCTGTCTTTTGCGAAAGGTCGTTCGGTTAATGACGCTATCCCCTCCGAGCTTAGCTCGGTTTATTACCAGTCCTTCGATGACGCGCTAGCGTTGGTTTGTAGGGCCAGGGTTGGGGCTGATATGGCAAAACTGGATGTGGAATTCGCGTTTCGGCTCCTCCCAATTTACCCCTCTTCCTTTTGGCTCATGGGGTGTTGGTTTGATGGCAGGTATTATGTAGACAAATGCTTGCCTATGAGGTGCTCGATTTCCTGCGCATACTTTGAAGCTTTCAGTAGTTTCTTACACTGGGCCATTGGGGCGGTTGCCGGTTTTGATGGCCTGGCACACTACTTGGACAATTTTTTTGCTCGCCGGGCATGCGGGATCTTCAGAATGGGCTTTCTTGATGAAAGCGACGAGACTGCTGCTGAGCAGGATGGGAGTTCCTCTGGCTGAGGACAAGACCCAGGGCCCTTGTACATGCCTTACCTTTCTGGGCATTGAAATTGACTCTGCAGCAAGACAGTGCCGTTTGCCGCAGGATAAAGTTGAACGTATGCTGGAGGCTGTACGGGCTATGAGAACAGAGCCCTATCGATCCGTGAAGGATCTTCAGACTTTGTTGGGCTTACTTAATTTTGCTGGCAGGATTATTCCTATGGGAAGGATTTTCCTTTGTCGGCTTGAACAGCAGTTGTGCGGCGGGAGGTCACAGACGCGTAGGTTTTGGGTATCCCCAGAAATGGTGGATGACCTTGAGGTATGGGAAGAATTTTTAACCCACTTTAATGGTATTTGCTTGTGGCGGGAGGTCATTCCTTCCAATGCAGTGTTGCAACTGTTTACTGATGCGGCCGGGTCTCACGGGTACGGCGCTTTCCTGTCCGGGCAGTGGAGCGCCAACCCGTGGCCTCGCTCGTGGGTGGACAAAGGGCTGGTCTGGAACCTATGCCTTTTGGAGCTCTTCCCCATTATGGTTGCCCTTGAGATTTGGGGTAAACAGCTGCAAGACCGTGAGGTAATATTCTGGACTGATAACATGAGCGTTGTTTTTGCTATTAACACGCTCACGTCTGGATCCCCTCCGGTGGTGCGATATTTGAAGCTTTTGGTGCTGAGGTGTCTGCACCTGAATATCGTGTTCCGTGCTCGGCATGTCCCGGGTGTTCAGAATAGGATTGCTGATGCGCTTTCCCATTTTCAATGGGAAGCCTTCTATGCGTTAGTTCCAGTGATGTGCGGTGACTTCAGAGGCTGGTGAGGCAGTGGCTAGCAGTTGGATACGCCTTCATTCTTTAGATATCCTTTGTTGAAGAAATAGCAATGCACATGGGCGAGCCAATCGCATGAGGTATCTATATGGAGCCACCAATCAGTATCTACTGAGCATATTTAGATATGATTTTCAACAAAGGATATAAGATTTTCTTCATTCTTTTGATATCCTTTGTTGAAAAGCATATCTAAATATGCTTAGTAGCTACTGAGCATATTTAGATATGCTTTTCAACAAAGGATATCAAAAGAATGAAGAAAATCTTATATCCTTTGTTGAAAATCATATCTAAATATGCTCAGTAGCTATGAGCATATTTAGATATGCTTTTCAACAAAGGATATCAAAAGAATGAAGAAAATCAGATCTAAATATGCTCATTAGCTACTGAGCATATTTAGATATGATTTTCAACAAAGGATATCTGATTTTCTTCATTCTTTTGATATCCTTTGTTGAAAAGCATATCTAAATATGCTTAGTAGCTACTGAGCGTATTTTGATATGCTTTTCAACAAAGGATATCAAACGAATGAAGAAAATCAGATATCCTTTGTTGGAAAAAATATCTAAATATGCTCAGTAGCTAATGATTATATTTAGATCTGATTTTCAACAAAAATACCATAGCATAGCAACTTGCAAGTTTTGCTTAATAAATGTATTTTGTGTATGACCTGGTCAGTGTTGTAAGTTACATTTATTAAGCAAATACGCACAAAATCACAAAATGGCTGCTCATTAAAATATATTTATAATTTAAATATATTTAGTAAGTTACAATACTGACCTTGTCAAACACAAAATACATTTATTAAGCAAATAAGCACTAAATCACAAGATGGCTGCTCATTAAAATATATTTATTAAGCTGCCAGAGAAGTAGAGAACATCAACATACCATAGCAACTTGCAAGTTTTGCTTAATAAATGTATTTTGTGTATGACCTGGTCAGTGTTGTAAGTACTTACAACACTGACCGGGTCATACACAAAATAAATTTACTAAGCAAATAAACAGAGAAGAGGGTCAGACTGAGTCACAAGTTCCTTCCAACACGGTCACACAGGCACTTAACATGTCAGATTCAGAGCAGCAGAGGGGGGGGGCACCCATCTGAACTGATCATCACTAAGTAGTCCTATCCTAATCTAAATCAACAACACCTCGAGGCTCAGGCTCAGTCACTATAAGAGCAGTTTTGTATTTAATAAATATATTATAATTCATTCATCAATTTTCACTGACACTCACTGAATTTAATTATCCAAAAAAATATCAATTATCAAGTAATAGCACCCAGAGGCGTAACTAGAAACCACAGGGCCCAGGTGCAAGAATCTAAGAAGATTCCAATTTACTTCTATTATCTAATTTGCTTCATTCTTTAGATATTCTTTGTTTAAGAAATAGCAATGCACACAGGTGAGCCAATCACACAAAGCATCTATGTTCAGCCACCAATCAACAGCTACTGAGGCTATCTAGATATGCTTTTCAGCAAAGAATATCAAGAGAATTAAGCAAAATAGATAATAGAAGTAAATTAGAAAGTTGTTTAAAATTGCATGTTCTTTCCAAATTATGAAAGAAAAAAATTGGGTTTCATGTCCCTTTAACTTCATCATAGTTCTCCTTCTGCAGCGTGTGGAGGCAATAGGCATTGCTATAGCGCTGCCTGCGTGCTCTGTCAGATGAACTCCCAGTGCTGCTTTTAGATCCTGGCCCCACACCACCCACATGGTTATATAAATTAATAAACTTATTTTATGGTCTCTGACACAAACACAAATTTAAATATATTAATAGATGCTGTAGTGGAGCTTTTAACACTATGCAGCGTGTGGATGCCCTGCTATAGCGCTGCCTGCTCTGTCACACGCACTTCTGGTGCTTTTGATTTTTTTTAAAGACAAATTAATTTCGGAGGGAAGAAAGTACACAAAGACTGCTCTCCAGGAGTCATTGTGTACAACAGATCGTGAGTCTGTAATGGAATTCTCTTATATCGATATTTATAGACTGGAAATAAAGGATCTGTGAAAACGGACTGTGGGGTTTAAAACATCAGTGTAACGTCCAGAGTCACAACCATCTTTTTTCAGGACCCCTTTATAGCTTTGTGGCACTTAAAGAGCGGGCACCTGGCGCCCAGTTCAACCCTGACCAGCTTTTTTCTAAGTGTGTAAATCGTTTCCTTAACGCAATGAACTGATCTCAGGTGGAGTCTGAAGCAGCACGAACGTTATCCGCAGCTAAGAGGCTTCACAAGTCTCACACATCTAACCATATGTTCAGGTAGTTCTACAGTTATTACACTTGTGCTGAGCAGTTTCCTGTGTGTTTTGTGCACATCAGACCCACGAGCATCGTTCTTCAGTAAAAGTGTGTCCTGTCCTAGCTCTTTACACTCGGTTGTTCGCAGGGCCGGCTCAAGACATTGTGCTGCCTGGGTCCGAGAATAAAATGACGCCCCCCTAATAGTAAAATTACTGAATAATATATCAACCCACTAGCCTGGCCAACCCTTTACTAAGCCAGTCTGCATGCAACCAATGATTATGCACAATTGTACAATAAGTTGGAAGGAAGTTAGGTGCTTGTCCCACCTTGAATGTCACCCCCGACTGCTTCTGTGTCTTTGTGCATGAAATGGTTATGCTGCTGGGAACAGGGGAGGACTGGCAAACATTTGCTCAGGGGGCACGTAGAACCAAGTGGTCCAGATATGCCCCTTTCAAAACATTTTTATTCAATATTAAAAAGACAAGGGAAGCAAAATGTATAGGAAATTAGAAGACAGGGCAGTCTAATATATATATATATATATATATATATATATATATATATATATATATATATATATATATACTTATTTTACCCAACATGCCCATGCCACAAATCCCAATCAAAAGGCTAGTACATATTTTATGCCATTCAATTTATTCAGCTGACAAGACTAGGGAGTATTAGGCACTCTGCTCTGCTCTGTTTCCTCTGTGTGTCTAATATATATATATATATATATATATATATATAAACACGGAAGGGGACTGCACTCTCAGACTGGACTGGATACACATCCCATGACCCTGCAACATGCTCAGCCCTGGGTGCTCAATGACACTCACAGGAAGCTGTGCTGTCCCCAGAGTCACAGGCAGTTAACCCCAGACAGGTCTGGGTGCAAGGCCCATAGTGAAAATTACAAAACAAATTTATTAAAACACACAGAGAAAGTCCAGCGCTCACTTACAAGCTCTCAGCTAAGATTAAAAGCAAAAATGGAAAGGTTAGTTACCGCATCTGGCCAAATGGGAAAAACCCAGGTACCAAGGTCCTTTCCAATACCTGGGACACTAAAACAGCCACACAATGCAAGCTCTCAATCAAACAAACTGGGAACAAGGGAAGGGTGCACAGGCTTATATAATCACCCTAGACATATACAAAATACAAAAAAAGGGGACTGCACTCTCAAACTAGCCTGGGCACACATCCCATACCCATCTAAATACAATATGCTGTGTAATAAATATATTGGGGAAAATATTAATTATTTTTAAGAAAGGGGGCAAAATAAATCATGAAAGTGAATTCCAACTTTTGTTTGCATTAGTAAACTTGCTATGAAGAATTCTAGTTTGTGCTCTCTTTCCCTTTAATATATATTTACATTTGAGTTCTTTGTCTGCACCTAAAGACCTCAGATTTTAATTTAATATCTTGCAATTATACAGAATAACATATAATGTAAAATAAGAAGGCAATTGCACTACAAACATGAATACCTTAGTTTCAAGTTTATTATTGTGCATGCAACTTTTACACTGGATAGAAGAGTGGTACCTTTCTATTGTCTGCACAGTTAAAAACCAATGTACAGATTTGCATGGATTTGACATGTGACTTTTTTGTCTTTGCTGATAGTGATAACTATGCTGTGACCAAAAGCTGCAACCAGAATTACTTAAATAAGTATATATATGTATAAGTAATAGGTGAGCTGCTATAAAAAGTGTGTGTGTAAATACATTTTAATCCTTGGGTACATGGTATGTAAAGCAAAGTAATCAAGAGAGTCCACATTGACATTACATATTTGCTGCAGATCCAGCCACCCTACCTTCTAATTGCTACATGCTGCAAGGCACTGTGTCTCCTCAGACTTCACTGTAGTCACCACGGGGGAGGGCCGAGTGGGGAGTTAGACAGAGCGGACCACCTGACCGTAAACTTCTTGCCATAAAAAACAGACACCAGAGGATTAGAGTAGACGAGGGGGAGGGGTGGGAGGGGTTGATGGAATGACCATAAATAAAATTTAGAGAACAGACAAAAACAGTAAAAAAAACTGCAGCGTTCTGCAAAGCTGCTGTATAATTTTTCTTACAATGACTGAAGTCATGATCATCTTGCGAGAAGACACAGAAGCTCAGCTGGAAGCCATGCAGGCTGAAGTCTCCCTGTGTTGGCAACTGTGTAGTTGTGATTAGGGATCGCAAGGGACTGGCCTGACTACAGCGTGCAACCACTGCACCAACAGTACCGTGCCCCGACCCCTCACCCCCCTCTAAAAAAGTGGCCCGCCCGCCTGCCTCAGTAGCCCACTGGGAAATCTCTGCTGTGTAGGACAGGAGCAGCAGTCTGTCTGGGTCTCACACTAACTAACTCAGACACTGAAATGCCGCCCCCTGTATTTATTTTCTAACTTCCATCTATTAGACTGGGGATGTGTCCGCTCTGGTTTACTGTTTGATGTGCTTGGAGCTTTTTAACCTATTTCTGAACTCCCTAGTTTCTAGTTCTACAGATTTGTATATAGAACTCAACTTACTAGTATAATCTCTGCGTACTTACTGGCAGTGGCTGGCTGCATTCTCTTCTGAGTGAGTTTGACATCTCCTGCCTCGCAGCCATTCTATTTCCTTCCCGGCACGTGACTCAGCGACAGCCAGCCCCAGAGAGACTCAGACGACTTGCTGAATTCTGATTGGCTGAGACTCTGAGAGGCGGCCAGGGCTGAGTCCGGAGGCTTTCACAGTCAAGCCTCCAGTGGGAGCGTATGGGGCGCATTGGAGAGCACTGCATTAGCACCTTTTTTCTTCTTGGTGGCAGTCTCTCAGCGGCCCATACACTTCCACAGTGAGTCAATACATTCATATTGCGCAATGCAAGGACAGCTGGCTGTCCTTGTCTTGCGCAATATGAATGTATATTGAATTATGTATTATATTGTATAATTTACGTTTTTTTATATAAGTTTTACACAAGCACATGAATTTGGTGGAGGGGTGGGGGGGTAGGGGGGTGACCTTTTTTTAATAAAAAAAAAAATATGAAAAAAAAAAAATCAAATTTTTTATTTTTTATTTTTTATCAAAAGGCTGTTATTACATACATTGGCCAGGGGAGGCACTGCCTCACCTGCCTCCTGTGACTGCACGTCACTGGTTAGTTCCCCTTGCGGATACTAATGGTTCGCCTTGTCCTGATTATTTATGGCAGGTGGCGCTGGATGGGGACCTTTGATCGCGATGATTCGTTCTTCGCTCGCCCCGTCCACCTGGACAACTTATGTAAAGCATTGGACAGAATGGATCGCTTTCTGTGACACAAGGGGCCGTCCATCTTGTGATGGCGACCAATGGGGTCTTCTTGAATGGATTACCGAACTCAAAGGTAATGGGGTTTCTAAGAGTGCGGTTGGGTCTCGGCTTACCGCCGTGTCCTTCTTCTGCAAACTATATGGCCTCACTGACTCCTCTAGGACCTTCCTAGTTTGGCAGGTGCTGAGGGGTTGGGGGCGTATGGTGCCCAGAACAAGGGACGTTAGGGAACCAGTTACTATGGAGCGTTTGGTAGTGTTATGTCAGGCCTTGCGGGCGGTATGTTTGTCCACCTACAAGGCCACCCTGTTTTCAGCCACCTTTGGGCTGGCTTTTCATGGGGCACTCAGGGTGGGGGAACTGGTTCCCCCCTCGAAGAGCAAGCCTGGAGGCCTTATGGCCTCCTGTGTCAAGAGCGTCGAGTCGTCGATTCTTGTCTTTATTCCCAGATCCAAAACTGACCAGGAAGGGAAATGAGCTTGGTTATCTTTGCCGGCCCACGAGGGATCCGTATGTTGCCCAGTCAGACTCATCAAAGCCTACATGGACGTGCATCCCGAAGGTTCCTCACAATTCCTTGTTCACGGGGACAGTTCCCCGTTGACGAGATTCCAGTTTTGGAGAGTATTGGGCTGGGCAGCATCTCGAGTGGGCCTTGACCCAAGGGTCATTGCTCCTCATTCCTTCAGAGTTGGAGCGGCTACCACCGCTGCGGGTTTAGGTTGGTCTGCAGACCATTTCAGAGCACTGGGGAGATGGAGGTCTAAAAGGTATTTGTTGTACGTTAGGCCTTTAACGGTGTAGATGATGCTTTACTTTTGTAATGTTCCACGGTTAACTTTTATTTCTTTTTAGGGCCGAGGAGCAGTCCACTGAGAGTTTGGATTACGGGTCACTCTTACATCCACTGGGCGGAGCTGAGAGCGATTGTGAGACCTGATGGGCATCAGCTGGGGTTCCCCTCATCCCGTGTCACCATTAGATGGTTAGGGCATAGGGGTCTAACGTGGCGGGATGTGCCTGAGTTACTGCAGGGGGCGTTGCGCAGGTGGGAGAAACCCCATGTTTTAATCATTCACGCCAAGGGGAATGATATGGGGCTCCTGCCGTGCAAACAGCTCAGTGCAGTTATTCAGTTAGATCTGCGCACGTTTCAGACTTGAGTCCCTCAAGTAAAAATAGGGTGGTCCAACATTATCCCCAGAATCGAGTGGCGACATATGCAGTCCCACCGGGCAGCTTTCCAGGTCCATAAGAAGATCAACAGGGAGGTTAGGATCTTCTTAGGCCAGTAAGGAGGTTTTGTTGTAGAGCATGGGAACATTACAACGGCTGAGAGGAGCCTCTACTGAAGGGACGGGGTGCACCTCACTGAGAAGGGCATTTACCTGTTCCTCTGTAATTTGAGGCATTCTATTTTACTACTCCTATGAGTGTGGCGGCAAGAGCTGTGCCTGTTGGGCTGTCTCTTGTGGCGGTTGGTCCGCGCCCCGGTTTGCCATCAGAGGTAGAGTGACAGCTGCCCAGGGGAGGGTGATCTCTGCAGGCGCGCGCCTGGGGTCCCTCCCCCATTCTAAAGATGCAGAGAACTCCCTAAGCCTTCTGCGTGCAGCTAAGCTCCGCTTGTGTAGGCATTCATGGGCGTGGCCCTTCTTCCTAGCAGGGGGTTGCTTACTCTCCTAGCTAGATTGCCGCCACGTGTTTTAGCTGGCCCTGTTGTGTCCAGCCGGTTCTCATGTTCTTCAATAAATGTGACCCACCGGTCTTTACCCACACTTGTGTCTGTGTTATTTATTCAAAGTTATAAATAACTTATTATGGTTATGTATATAGTTATGGTTGAGTCAGTTCTATGGCTCTTATATATGTTATTACAGCAAGCCAGGAGGATAGGGCATTTAATTAATTATGAGGTGGAGGAAGTAAAAAAACATAATTTATGTAAGAACTTACCTGATAAATTAATTTCTTTCATATTGGCAAGAGTCCATGAGCTAGTGACGTATGGGATATACATTCCTACCAGGAGGGGCAAAGTTTCCCAAACCTCAAAATGCCTATAAATACACCCCTCACCACACCCACAATTCAGTTTAACGAATAGCCAAGAAGTGGGGTGATAAGAAAGGAGCGAAAGCATCAACAAGGAATTGGAATAATTGTGCTTTATACAAAAAAATCATAACCACCACAAAAAGGGTGGGTCTCATGGACTCTTGCCAATATGAAAGAAATTAATTTATCAGGTAAGTTCTTACATAAATTATGTTTTCTTTCATGTAATTGGCAAGAGTCCATGAGCTAGTGACGTATGGGATAGCAAATACCCAAGATGTGGAACTCCACGCAAGAGTCACTAGAGAGGGAGGGATAAAATAAAGACAGCCAATTCCGCTGAAAAAACAATCCACAACCCAAATCAAAAGTTTTAATCTTATAATGAAAAAAACTGAAATTATAAGCAGAAGAATCAGGCTGAAACAGCTGCCTGAAGTACTTTTCTACCAAAAACTGCTTATGAAGAAGAAAAAACATCTAAATGGTAGAATTTAGTAAAAGTTTGCAAAGAAGACCAAGTTGCTGCTTTGCAAATCTGATCAACAGAAGCTTCATTCTTAAAAGCTCAGGAAGTAGAAACTGACCTAGTAGAATGAGCCGTAATCCTTTGAGGCGGGGATTTACCTGACTCCACATAAGCATGATGAATCAAAAGCTTAACCAAGACGTCAAAGAAATGGCAGAAGCCTTCTGACCTTTCCTAAAACCAGAAAAGATAACAAATAGACTAGAAGTCTTTCTGAAATCTTAGTAGCTTCAACATAATATTTAAAAACTCTGACCACATCCAAAGAATGTAAGGATCTTTCCAAAGAATTCTTAGGATTTAGGACACAAGGATGGAACAATAATTCCTCTATTAATGTTGGTAGAATTCACAACTTGAGGTAAAAATTTAAATAAAGACAGCAAAACCACCTTATCCTGATGAAAAATCAGAAAAGGAGACTCACAAGAGAGAGCAGATAATTCAAAAACTCTTCTAGCAGAAGAAATGGCCAAAAGGAACAATACTTTCCATGAAAGTAATTCAATGTCCAAAGAATGCATATGCTCAAACGGAAGAGCCTGTTAAGCCCTCAGAACCAAATTAAGACTCCAAGGAGGAGAAATTGGCTTAATGACAGGCTTGATACGAACCAAAGCCTGAACAAAACAATGAATATCAGAAAGATTAGCAATTTTTTCTGTGAAACAGCACAGAAAGAGCAGAGATTTGTCCTTTCAAGGAACTTGCAGACAAAACCTTATGAAGAAACTATAAAATCCTAGGAATTCTAAAAGAATGCCAAGAGAAATTATGAGAAGAGCATCATAAGATGTAAGTCTTCCAAACTCGATAATAAATCTTTCTAGACACAGATTTACGAACCTGCAACATAGTATTAATCACTGAGTCAGAGAAACCTCTATGACTAAGCACTAAGCGTCTTAATTTCCATACCATCAAATTTAATAATTTGATTTCCTGACGGAAAAAACTAATCTTAAGATATAAGGTCTGGCCTAAATGGAAGTGACCAAGATTGGCAGCTGGACATCCGAACAAGAACCATATACCAAAACCTGAGCGGCCATGCTGGAGCCACCAGCAGCACAAATGATTGCTCCATGATGATTTTGAAAAATCACTCTTAAAAAGAAGAACCAGAAGGAGCAAAAATATAGGCAGATTGATAACTCCAAGGAAGTGTCAATGTATACACTGTTTCCGCCTGAGGATCCCCGGACCTGAATAGGTACCTGGGAAGTTTTCTTGTTTAGATGAGATGCCATCAGAACTATTACTAGAAACCCTCACATCAGAACAATTTGAAAAAACACATCTGGGTAAAGAGACCATTCTCCCGGATGTAAAGCTTGATTGACAGAGATAATCCGCTTCCCAATTGTCTAAACCTGGGATATGGACCGCAGAAATTAGACAGGAGCTGGATTTAGCCCAAGCAAGTATCCGAGATACTTCTTTTAAAGCCTACCCTGATGATTGACATATGCCACAGTTGTGACATTGTCTGTCTGAAAAACAATAACATCTCTCTCTTCAAAAAGAAGCCAAAACTGACAAACTCTGAGAATGCACGGAGTTCCAAAATATTGAATGGTAATCTCGCCTCCTGAGATTCCCAAACCCCTTGTGCTGACAGAGATCCCCAGACAGCTTCCCAACTTAAAAGACTCGCATCTGTAGTGATCAAGGTCCAGGTTGGATGAATCGAAGAGACCCGTAGAACTATATGATGGTGATCTAACCACCAAGTCAAAGATAGATGAACATTAGAATTCAAAGATATTAAAAATGATATCCTAGAATCCCTGCACCATTAATTCAGCATAAAAAACTGAAAGGTTTCATATGAAAATGAGCAAAGGGAATTGAATCCAATGCTGCAGCCATGAGACCTAAAACTTCCATGCATATAGCTACAGAAGGAAATAATAGAGACTGAAGGTTCAGACAAACTGAACCCAATATAATTGTCTCCTGTCTGTTAGAGACATTGACACAATCTATCTGGAAACCTAAAAAAGGTGACTCTTGTCTGAGCAACCAAGGATCTTTTGATAAAAAGATCCTCCAACCATGTCTTAGAAGAAACAACAAAAGTTGAATCGTATGAGATTCTGCAGAACGAAAAGACTGAGCCAGTACTACGAGATCGTCCAAATAAGGAAACACTGAGAACCTTGAAAAGAATCTCAGAGCTGTCGCTAGACCAGAAGGAAAAACAACAAATTGGTAATGCTTGTCAAAAAAAAAGAGAATCTCAGAAAATGAAAAATAATCTGAATGAAAACAGAAGAAGATATGCATCTATTGTATCTATTGTAAACAAATAATGCCCTTACTGACCAAAAAGGCAGAATAGACCATATAAACACCATTCTGAAAGAAGGAACTCTTATATGACAAATCAAAAAGATTTTCTATCTTTGGGACAATGAATAGTTTTGAACAAAACCCCAAACCCTGTTCCTGAAATGGAACTGGTATGAATACCCCAGATAACTCCAGGTCTGAGCAGCGCCTTGAGACCCCAACGGGTAACCAGCCGCGCCTCACAAGTACCCAACACATACAGGTCTGAAACATACTTCAGAAAAGTGTGAGCCTTTACTGGAATAGCTGGAATATGCTAGAGAGAAAAAAACTTCTCACAGGCGGTTTTACTCTGAATCCTATTCAGTACCCCAATCTAAGAAGTTTGGACCGAATTGAACCAAACAAATTTAAAAAAGTCAAAACCTGCCCCTTACCAGCTAAGCTGGAATAAAAAAAACGCACCTACATGCAAATTTGGGGGGCTGACTTTGATCTTTTAAATAGCTTAAATTCATTCCATATTGAAGAAAGCTTCCAATTATAAATATGTTACTTGGGGAAAAATTAGGATTCCTAGTCTTGAAAACGCGTTGACAGATTTATGGTGAGTTTTATTCCTTTTAACTATAGAATATTTTAGCAGTATCACACTATGCTACTATCTTTTATTTACAGGTTTTGAGGACTTCCCAGAATCATCTTTATTTTTAACTTTTTTATATACATACATTTTTCATTTTTTATCTCCACATATCCTTCATTATTAGGATTACAAATACAGGGACACCCCAATAAACGGAGTGACATCCAGGAACTTATCTCCACATTTTTATTTTTTTACATTTTTGATCTTCATATATCCTCTATTAGGATTACAACTAAGGGGACACTCCAACCAACGGAGTAACATCCAGGATTACACCAGTTTTATACCACAAGTGCTCTACCACATTTTTAATTTTTTTTCACGTTCACTAGTTTGTGTACACACTAGTTGCTCACATTTTTCATTTTTCACTAATTTTCAACACTTTGGATTGATTTTTCTATATTTCTGGACGTATTACTTCATGTAGATCACAATTTTTGGATTTCACCTTTTTTGGAATTAATCACTTCAATACTACACCATTGCTTATTATTAATATTATTTATTTTTTGTTGTTATCACAAATAACGATATTCACTAGTATTTTGACATCCACAATTAGACTGATAACCACATGGACTAACGTCAACTGTACTGTGTTATGTACCTTTTTTAATTCATTTTTAATTCATTTTTGTACAACAATTCTATTCTATTCTGTTATTAGCGTGCTCACGCTTAATTTGTTAGCGTGACTACACTTCCACTGTAGCCCTCATTTTCCCATGTGGGAGGCTCACACATGAATATTGTACTTTTAACCATTTTTAGCGGATTGTTTTAGAAAATTGTGTCAGCATGGACCCATGTGTATATGTATAAATATAATTTGTATTACATTTTGTGACACTTTGTGTAAAATATCTCAGAGTCCTTCTGTGCTATACATTTATCTTGAGACTTGTCCGAACATTTAGATTGTGCCATTACCACATTTATGGTTCAGTATAAATACTATATGTTTAACTGAGTGCCACTTCCACCTATGGTCTAGCATCATATACAATACTCCATATCTGCAAGACCTTGCCTACCTTTGGCGCTCCTACCTAGCCATTCTCTTTTCTAAAAATTAGGATTCTGTTCCTTATTAAGAACAAACTAATATAAGCTTAAGATTTACTGTTAGAACTCAATCTTGAAGCAACAAAAAACTCCCTTCCCCAGAGTAACAGTTGGAAAAAATTGAATCCAATTGTGAACCAAATAATAGATTACCTTGGAAAAAAAGAAATATGAATTTTAGAAATCAAATTAGCATTCCAAGATTAAGTTACAAAGTTCTTCTAGCTAAAAATAGCTAAAGACATAGGGAGGTAGTTATCAAGCCGTCAACCTCAAATACGCTGGAATTCTGCAGCGTATTTGTGGCGAGGCTGATTCGCCTTAGTTATCAAAGGCTAGAGACCGGCAAAAGTAGAATTTAGTGTCGTAAGCTTCGATCCGCCGGACTCAGTCTGACACAGATCGATTCTTACGTCACTCCAGATGTTCCGCACACAAGTGCGGCACAATCTGACTACTTTTGCTAGTTATCAAAAAACTAGCAGGTACGCTCGGCACTTTTCCGGCCCAGCGTACCTGGTTTTCAATCCGCCGCCCTGGAGGTGGCGGATCCCATAGGAATCAATGGGAGTCTGACAATAGCGAAAGTTCATGTTCGCTGCTGCCAGACATCCCATTGATTCCTATGGGAAATGTCTGCACCTAACACCCTAACATGTACCCCGAGTCTAAACAACCCTAATCTGTCCCCCCCTACACCGCCGCAACTTAAGTTATTACCCCCTAAACCGCCGCTCCTGAAGCCCACCGCCACTATAATAAATATGTTAACCCCTAAACCGCCGCTCCCGGAGCCCACCGCAACTATAATAAACTGATTAACCCCTAAACGGCCGCTCCCAGACCTGCCGCCACTATAATAAATATGTTAACCCCCTATACCGGCGCCCCGGAGCCCCCCGCAACTAAATAAAGTTAGTAACCCCTAAACCGCCGCTCCTAGACCCCGCCGCAACTCTTATAAATGTATTAACCCCTAAACCGCCGCTCCCGGACACTGCCGCCACCTACATTATACCTAGTAACCCCTATCCTGCCCCCCCTACACCGTCGCCACCTATAATAAATGTATTAACCCCTATCCTGCCCCCCCCTACACCGCCGCCACTGTAATAAATTTATTAACCCCTAAAACTAAGTTTAACACTAAACCTAACACCCCCCTAACTTAAATATTAATTAAATAAATCTAAATAATATTTCTATTATTAACTAAATGAATCCTATTTAAAACTAAATACTTACCTATAAAATAAACCCTAATATAGCTACAATATAAATAATAATTATATTGTAGCTATCTTAGGATTTATTTTTATTTTACAGGCATCTTTCAATTTATTTTAACTAGGTACAATAGCTATTAAATAGTTATTAACTATTTAATAGCTTACCTAGCTAAAATAAATAGAAATTTACCTGTAAAATAAATCCTAACCTAAGTTACAATTACACCTAACACTACACTATACTTTAATAAATTATTCCTATTTAAACTAAATACTTACCTGTAAAATAAACCCTAAGATAGCTACAATATAATTAATAATTACATTGTAGCTATTTTAGGATTTATGTTTATTTTACAGGTAACTTTGTATTTATGATCGGAACAGCCAATAGAATGCGAGCTCAATCTGATTGGCTGATTCAATCAGCCAATCAGATTTCTCCTACCTTAATTCCGATTGGTTAATAGAATCCTATCAGCCAATCGGAATTGAAGGGACGCCATCTTGGATGATGTCCCTTAAAGGAACCTTCATTCGTCGTTAGTCCGTCGGGGAAGAAGGATGTTCCGCGTCGGCGGGATGAAGATGGATCCTGAAGAAAGAAGATTGAAGACCCCGCTTGGAAGATGACATCGCCCGGATGGAAGACTTCTCCAGCGCCGCTTGGAGGATCACTTCATCGGATGGAAGACTTCTTCAGCGCCGCTTGGAGGATCACTTCATCGGATGGAAGACTTCTTCAGCTCCCCTTGGAGGATCACTTCTGCCGCTCCGGATCTCCTCTTCAGTTCCATCGGTGGCTCGGCTGAGTGAAGACGACTCAAGGTAGGATGATCTTCAGGGGGGTAGTGTTAGGTTTATTTAAGGGGGGTTTGGGTTAGATTAGGGGTATGTGGGTGGTGGGTTTTAACGTTGGGGGGTTGTATTTTTCTTTTACAGGCAAAAGAGCTGAATTCTTTGGGGCATGCCCCGCAAAAGGCCCTTTTAAGGGCTGGTAAGGTAAAAGAGCTTTGAACTTTTTAAATTTAGAATAGGGTAGGGCATTTTTTTATTTTGGGGGGCTTTGTTATTTTATTAGGGGGCTTAGATTAGGTGTAATTAGCTTAAAATTGTTGTAATATGTTTGAAATGTTTGTAACTTATATTTTTTATTTTTTGTAACTTAGCTTTTTTATTTTTTGTACTTTAGTTAGTTTATGTAATTGTATTTAATTGTAGTTATTTGTAGCTAATTTATTTAATTAATTTAATAATAGTGTAGTGTTAGGTTTAATTGTAACTTAGGTTATGATTTGTTTTACAGGTAATTTTGTATTTCTTTTAGCTAGGTAGTTATTAAATAGTTAATAACTATTTAATAACTATTCTAACTAGCTAAAATAAATACAAAGTTACCTGTAAAATAAACATAAATCCTAAAATAGCTACAATGTAATTATTAATTATATTGTAGCTATCTTAGGGTTTATTTTACAGGTAAGTATTTAGTTTAAATAGGAATAATTTATTAAAGTATAGTGTAGTGTTAGGTGTAATTGTAACTTAGGTTAGGATTTATTTTACAGGTAAATTTCTCTTTATTTTAGCTAGGTAAGCTATTAAATAGTTAATAACTATTTAATAGCTATTGTACCTAGTTAAAATAAATTGTAAGATGCCTGTAAAATAAAAATAAATCCTAAGATAGCTACAATATAATTATTATTTATATTGTAGCTATATTAGGGTTTATTTTAAAGGTATTTAGTTTTAAATATGATTCATTTAGTTAATAATAGAAATATTATTTAGATTTATTTAATTAATATTTAAGTTAGGGGGTGTTAGGTTTAGTGTTAGACTTAGGTTTAGGGGTTAATACATTTATTACAGTGGCGGCGGTGTAGGGGGGGCAGGATAGGGGTTAATACATTTATTATAGGTGGCGACGGTGTAGGGGGGCAGGATAGGGGTTAATACGTTTAATATAGGTTGCGGCGGGGTCCGGGAGCGGCGGTTTAGGGGTTAAACTATTTATTTAGTTGCGGTGGGGTCCGGGATCAGCAGGATAGGGGTTAATAACTTTATTATAGAGGGCGGCGGTATAGGGGGGGCAGGATAGGGGTTACTAGGTATAATGTAGGTGGCGGCGGTGTACGGGAGCAGCGGTTTAGGGGTTAATACATTTATAAGAGTTGCGGCGGGGTCTAGGAGCGGCGGTTTAGGGGTTAGTAACTTTATTGAGTTGCGGGAGGCTCCGGGGGCGCCAGTATAGGGGGTAGAACAGTGTAGTTTACTGTGAGTGCTTAGTGACAGGCTAGCAATAAAGCTGTCAAAAAGCCGAAGAGCAGCGAGATCGGATGAGTGATAACTCTCACAGTCCGCTGCTCATCGTCCCGTACTTGGTGCGCGGCTTTTTGACAGATTTATTGATAACTTAGGCGAAATTTTGCAGGTCCGCGGTGGCGATGGTAGGCGAACTTAGGCGGGCGTATTGAACCGGCGAAGGCAGGTAAATTAGACGCGTTGATAACTACCCCCCATAGATTAAACCTCAATTGTGAAAATATCAAAAAAATGACGACACAAATTAAATTATTAGCATGTTGATCAACTTAATAATGCTAAAACAAATCATAATCCGATACTTGTTGCACTAAAGTATCCAACCAGAAAGTTGAAGCATTTGCAACATCAGCCAAATAAATTGCAGGCCTAAGAAAAGGACCTGAAATAAAATAATTTTACTTAAATAAGATACAAGTTTCCCATCTGCAGGAAAAAAATAAATACTATTTTCTATAGGAATAATAGTATGTTTAGCAAGAGTAGAGATAGCCCCATTAACTTTGGGGATCTTTCTCAAAACTTTAAACTAACTGCCGGCAAAGGATACAATTTAAAAACCTTAAAAAAAAAAGGAATAAATGAAGTCCCCAGGCCTATTCCATTCCCTAGTATCATGAACTGGGAAAAAAAACCTCTGAAGAAACCACAGGAGGTTAATGAGCAGAATTTAAATGTTAGCTAGTCTTAAATCAAAAGAACTAGACTCCTCAAAATCCAATATAATCAACACCTTTTCAACAACGAATGTACTCTATTTAAAAATAAAAAAGTAGATTTGTTAGTGACAAATATCTGATGAAGTATATTCTAAATGAGAAAAAACATCATCAGAGAAGGATAATTCAGTATGTCGGTCATTTAAAAATTCATCAACTAAATGAGAAGTTTAAAAAAGACCTATAAATTTTATTAGAAGGCGGGATGTCAGACAAAGCCTTTAGGATTGAATCAGAAAAACATTCTCATAGATTCCTAGGTATATCTTGTAAAAAAAAAAAAACTATTTATTTAGTTGCGGTGGGGTCCGGGATCAGCAGGATAGGGGTTAATAACTTTATTATAGAGGGCGGCGGTATAGGGGGGGCAGGATAGGGGTTACTAGGTATAATGTAGGTGGCGGCGGTGTACGGGAGCGGCGGTTTAGGGGTTAATACATTTATAAGAGTTGCGGCAGGGTCTAGGAGCGGCGGTTTAGGGGTTAGTAACTTTATTGAGTTGCGGGAGGCTCCGGGGGCGCCAGTATAGGGGGTAGAACAGTGTAGTTTACTGTGATTGCTTAGTGACAGGCTAGCAATAAAGCTGTCAAAAAGCCGAAGAGCAGCGAGATCGGATGAGTGATAACTCTCACAGTCCGCTGCTCATCGCCCCGTACTTGGTGCGCGGCTTTTTGACAGATTTATTGATAACTTAGGCGAAATTTTGCAGGTCCGCGGCGGCGATGGTAGGCGAACTTAGGCGGGCGTATTGAACCGGCGAAGGCAGGTAAATTAGACGCGTTGATAACTACCCCCCATAGATTAAACCTCAATTGTGAAAATATCAAAAAAATGACGACACAAATTAAATTATTAGCATGTTGATCAACTTAATAATGCTAAAACAAATCATAATCCGATACTTGTTGCACTAAAGTATCCAACCAGAAAGTTGAAGCATTTGCAACATCAGCCAAATAAATTGCAGGCCTAAGAAAAGGACCTGAAATAAAATAATTTTCCTTAAATAAGATACAAGTTTCCCATCTGCAGGAAAAAAATAAATACTATTTTCTATAGGAATAATAGTATGTTTAGCAAGAGTAGAGATAGCCCCATTAACTTTGGGGATCTTTCTCAAAACTTTAAACTAACTGCCGGCAAAGGATACAATTTAAAAACCTTAAAAAAAAAAGGAATAAATGAAGTCCCCAGGCCTATTCCATTCCCTAGTATCATGAACTGGGAAAAAAACCCTCTGAAGAAACCACAGGAGGTTAATGAGCAGAATTTAAATGTTAGCTAGTCTTAAATCAAAAGAACTAGACTCCTCAAAATCCAATATAATCAACACCTTTTCAACAACGAATGTACTCTATTTAAAAATAAAAAAGTAGATTTGTTAGTGACAAATATCTGATGAAGTATATTCTAAATGAGAAAAAACATCATCAGAGAAGGATAATTCAGTATGTCGGTCATTTAAAAATTCATCAACTAAATGAGAAGTTTAAAAAAGACCTATAAATTTTATTAGAAGGCGGGATGTCAGACAAAGCCTTTAGGATTGAATCAGAAAAACATTCTCATAGATTCCTAGGTATATCTTGTAAAAAAAAAAAAAACTATTTATTTAGTTGCGGTGGGGTCCGGGATCAGCAGGATAGGGGTTAATAACTTTATTATAGAGGGCGGCGGTATAGGGGGGGCAGGATAGGGGTTACTAGGTATAATGTAGGTGGCGGCGGTGTACGGGAGCGGCGGTTTAGGGGTTAATACATTTATAAGAGTTGCGGCGGGGTCTAGGAGCGGCAGTTTAGGGGTTAGTAACTTTATTGAGTTGCGGGAGGCTCCGGGGGCGCCAGTATAGGGGGTAGAACAGTGTAGTTTACTGTGAGTGCTTAGTGACAGGCTAGCAATAAAGCTGTCAAAAAGCCGAAGAGCAGCGAGATCGGATGAGTGATAACTCTCACAGTCCGCTGCTCATCGCCCCGTACTTGGTGCGCGGCTTTTTGACAGATTTATTGATAACTTAGGCGAAATTTTGAGGGTCCGCGGCGGCGATGGTAGGCGAACTTAGGCGGGCGTATTGAACCGGCGAAGGCAGGTAAATTAGACGCGTTGATAACTACCCCCCATAGATTAAACCTCAATTGTGAAAATATCAAAAAAATGACGACACAAATTAAATTATTAGCATGTTGATCAACTTAATAATGCTAAAACAAATCATAATCCGATACTTGTTGCACTAAAGTATCCAACCAGAAAGTTGAAGCATTTGCAACATCAGCCAAATAAATTGCAGGCCTAAGAAAAGGACCTGAAATAAAATAATTTTACTTAAATAAGATACAAGTTTCCCATCTGCAGGAAAAAAATAAATACTATTTTCTATAGGAATAATAGTATGTTTAGCAAGAGTAGAGATAGCCCCATTAACTTTGGGGATCTTTCTCAAAACTTTAAACTAACTGCCGGCAAAGGATACAATTTAAAAACCTTAAAAAAAAAAGGAATAAATGAAGTCCCCAGGCCTATTCCATTCCCTAGTATCATGAACTGGGAAAAAAAACCTCTGAAGAAACCACAGGAGGTTAATGAGCAGAATTTAAATGTTAGCTAGTCTTAAATCAAAAGAACTAGACTCCTCAAAATCCAATATAATCAACACCTTTTCAACAACGAATGTACTCTATTTAAAAATAAAAAAGTAGATTTGTTAGTGACAAATATCTGATGAAGTATATTCTAAATGAGAAAAAACATCATCAGAGAAGGATAATTCAGTATGTCGGTCATTTAAAAATTCATCAACTAAATGAGAAGTTTAAAAAAGACCTATAAATTTTATTAGAAGGCGGGATGTCAGACAAAGCCTTTAGGATTGAATCAGAAAAACATTCTCATAGATTCCTAGGTATATCTTGTAAAAAAAAAAAAAACTATTTATTTAGTTGCGGTGGGGTCCGGGATCAGCAGGATAGGGGTTAATAACTTTATTATAGAGGGCGGCGGTATAGGGGGGGCAGGATAGGGGTTACTAGGTATAATGTAGGTGGCGGCGGTGTACGGGAGCGGCGGTTTAGGGGTTAATACATTTATAAGAGTTGCGGCAGGGTCTAGGAGCGGCGGTTTAGGGGTTAGTAACTTTATTGAGTTGCGGGAGGCTCCGGGGGCGCCAGTATAGGGGGTAGAACAGTGTAGTTTACTGTGATTGCTTAGTGACAGGCTAGCAATAAAGCTGTCAAAAAGCCGAAGAGCAGCGAGATCGGATGAGTGATAACTCTCACAGTCCGCTGCTCATCGCCCCGTACTTGGTGAGCGGCTTTTTGACAGATTTATTGATAACTTAGGCGAAATTTTGCAGGTCCGCGGCGGCGATGGTAGGCGAACTTAGGCGGGCGTATTGAACCGGCGAAGGCAGGTAAATTAGACGCGTTGATAACTACCCCCCATAGATTAAACCTCAATTGTGAAAATATCAAAAAAATGACGACACAAATTAAATTATTAGCATGTTGATCAACTTAATAATGCTAAAACAAATCATAATCCGATACTTGTTGCACTAAAGTATCCAACCAGAAAGTTGAAGCATTTGCAACATCAGCCAAATAAATTGCAGGCCTAAGAAAAGGACCTGAAATAAAATAATTTTCCTTAAATAAGATACAAGTTTCCCATCTGCAGGAAAAAAATAAATACTATTTTCTATAGGAATAATAGTATGTTTAGCAAGAGTAGAGATAGCCCCATTAACTTTGGGGATCTTTCTCAAAACTTTAAACTAACTGCCGGCAAAGGATACAATTTAAAAACCTTAAAAAAAAAAGGAATAAATGAAGTCCCCAGGCCTATTCCATTCCCTAGTATCATGAACTGGGAAAAAAACCCTCTGAAGAAACCACAGGAGGTTAATGAGCAGAATTTAAATGTTAGCTAGTCTTAAATCAAAAGAACTAGACTCCTCAAAATCCAATATAATCAACACCTTTTCAACAACGAATGTACTCTATTTAAAAATAAAAAAGTAGATTTGTTAGTGACAAATATCTGATGAAGTATATTCTAAATGAGAAAAAACATCATCAGAGAAGGATAATTCAGTATGTCGGTCATTTAAAAATTCATCAACTAAATGAGAAGTTTAAAAAAGACCTATAAATTTTATTAGAAGGCGGGATGTCAGACAAAGCCTTTAGGATTGAATCAGAAAAACATTCTCATAGATTCCTAGGTATATCTTGTAAAAAAAAAAAAAACTATTTATTTAGTTGCGGTGGGGTCCGGGATCAGCAGGATAGGGGTTAATAACTTTATTATAGAGGGCGGCGGTATAGGGGGGGCAGGATAGGGGTTACTAGGTATAATGTAGGTGGCGGCGGTGTACGGGAGCGGCGGTTTAGGGGTTAATACATTTATAAGAGTTGCGGCAGGGTCTAGGAGCGGCGGTTTAGGGGTTAGTAACTTTATTGAGTTGCGGGAGGCTCCGGGGGCGCCAGTATAGGGGGTAGAACAGTGTAGTTTACTGTGATTGCTTAGTGACAGGCTAGCAATAAAGCTGTCAAAAAGCCGAAGAGCAGCGAGATCGGATGAGTGATAACTCTCACAGTCCGCTGCTCATCGCCCCGTACTTGGTGAGCGGCTTTTTGACAGATTTATTGATAACTTAGGCGAAATTTTGCAGGTCCGCGGCGGCGATGGTAGGCGAACTTAGGCGGGCGTATTGAACCGGCGAAGGCAGGTAAATTAGACGCGTTGATAACTACCCCCCATAGATTAAACCTCAATTGTGAAAATATCAAAAAAATGACGACACAAATTAAATTATTAGCATGTTGATCAACTTAATAATGCTAAAACAAATCATAATCCGATACTTGTTGCACTAAAGTATCCAACCAGAAAGTTGAAGCATTTGCAACATCAGCCAAATAAATTGCAGGCCTAAGAAAAGGACCTGAAATAAAATAATTTTCCTTAAATAAGATACAAGTTTCCCATCTGCAGGAAAAAAATAAATACTATTTTCTATAGGAATAATAGTATGTTTAGCAAGAGTAGAGATAGCCCCATTAACTTTGGGGATCTTTCTCAAAACTTTAAACTAACTGCCGGCAAAGGATACAATTTAAAAACCTTAAAAAAAAAAGGAATAAATGAAGTCCCCAGGCCTATTCCATTCCCTAGTATCATGAACTGGGAAAAAAAACCTCTGAAGAAACCACAGGAGGTTAATGAGCAGAATTTAAATGTTAGCTAGTCTTAAATCAAAAGAACTAGACTCCTCAAAATCCAATATAATCAACACCTTTTCAACAACGAATGTACTCTATTTAAAAATAAAAAAGTAGATTTGTTAGTGACAAATATCTGATGAAGTATATTCTAAATGAGAAAAAACATCATCAGAGAAGGATAATTCAGTATGTCGGTCATTTAAAAATTCATCAACTAAATGAGAAGTTTAAAAAAGACCTATAAATTTTATTAGAAGGCGGGATGTCAGACAAAGCCTTTAGGATTGAATCAGAAAAACATTCTCATAGATTCCTAGGTATATCTTGTAAAAAAGAATAGCAATAGATAATGCATAAATACTAATGGACTCTGCATGTAAAAGTTTATCATGATAACTTATTACAAATCATAGCTAAAGATAAAATTCATAACATTAAAATAAATGAACTTAGCTTTGGTAGGACTGATATCAGTCATCAGGAATCCAACAGTATTTTCTGATGCAGGAACAGTTTTTGGAACATCTTGCAATATGTAATAGAAAAACAACATATAAAGCAAAATTATCAAATTCCTTAAATGACAGTTTCAGGAATGGGAAAAAATGCAAACAGAACAAGCCTCTAGAAACCAGAAGCAACTAAAAAGTGAGACTTAAATAATGTAAAAAAACTGGCGCCAAGTATGACGCCCACATAGTTTTTGGCGCCAAAAACGTCTGTAATAAACACGAGAGTAAAAAATGACGCAACTACGTGAAAACTTCCGGCGTCAACTACGACGCCGGAAATGACGTCAATCTCGCGCCAAAAAAGTCTCGCGCCAAAAATGATGCAATAAATTCTAGCATTTTTTGCACCCGCGAGCCTAACAGCCCGCAATTTAAAGGAAAAAACATAATTTATGCTTACCTGATAAATTTATTTCTCTTGTAGTGTATCCAGTCCACAAGTCCACGGATCATCCATTACTTGTGGGATATTCTCCTCCTCAACAGGACGTTGCAAGACGATCACCCACAGCAGAGCTGCTATATAGCTCCTCCCCTCACTGTCATATCCAGTCATTCGACCGAAACAAATCGAGAAAGGAGAAAGCATAGGGTGCAGTGGTGACTGAAGTTTAATTAAAATTTAGATCTGCCTTAAAAGGACAGGGCGGGCCGTGGACTGGATACACTACAAGAGAAATAAATTTATCAGGTAAGCATAAATTATGTTTTCTCTTGTTAAGTGTATCCAGTCCACGGATCATCCATTACTTGTGGGATACCAATACCAAAGCTAAAGTACACGGATGATGGGAGGGACAAGGCAGGAACTTAAACGGAAGGGACCACTGCCTGAAGAACCTTTCTCCCAAAAATAACCTCCGAAGAAGCAAAAGTATCAAATTTGTAAAATTTTGAAAAGGTATGAAGCGAAGACCAAGTCGCAGCCTTGCAAATCTGTTCAACAGAGGCCTCATTTTTAAAGGCCCAGGTGGAAGCCACAGCTCTAGTAGAATGAGCTGTAATTCTTTCAGGGGGCTGCTGTCCAGCAGTCTCATACGCTAAACTGATTATACTCCGAAGCCAAAAGGAAAGAGAGGTTGCCGAGGCCCTTTGACCTCTCCTCTGTCCAGAGTAAACAACAAACTCTTGGTTGATATTCTTGTTAGAAACCACCTTGGGTAAAAACCCAGGTTTTGTACGCAGAACTACTTTATCTGAATGAAAGATCAGATAAGGAGAATCACAATGTAAGGCAGATAACTCCGAGACTCTTCGAGCCGAGGAAATAGCCATCAGAAAAAGAACTTTCCATGATAGAAGTTTGATATCAATAGAATGAAGGGGTTCAAACGGAACCCCTTGAAGAACTTTAAGAACCAAGTTTAAGCTCCATGGGGGAGCAACAGGTTTAAACACAGGCTTAATTCTAACTAAAGCCTGACAAAATGCCTGAACGTCTGGAACTTCTGCCAGACGCTTGTGTAAAAGAATAGACAGAGCAGAAATCTGCCCTTTTAAAGAACTAGCTGATAATCCTTTATCCAAACCCTCTTGGAGAAAGGACAATATTCTAGGAATCCTAACCCTACTCCATGAGTAATTCTTGGATTCACACCAATGAAGATATTTTTACGCCATATCTTGTGGTAAATTTTCCTGGTGACAGGCTTTCGTGCCTGTATTAAGGTATCAATTACTGACTCGGAGAAGCCACGCTTTGATAGAATCAAGCGTTCAATCTCCACGCAGTCAGTCTCAGAGAAAGTAAATTCGGATGATTGAAAGGACCTTGTATTAGAAGGTCTTATCTCAGAGGCAGAGTCCATGGTGGAAAGGATGACATGTCCACTAGGTCTGCATACCAGGTCCTGCGTGGCCACGCAGGCGCTATCAATATCACCGATGCTCTCTCCTGTTTGATCTTGGCAATCAGACGAGGGAGCAGAGGAAACAGTGGAAACACATAAGCCAGGTTGAAGAACCAAAGCGCTGCTAGAGCATCTATTAGTGCCGCTTCTGGGTCCCTGGACCTGGATCCGTAACAAGGAAGCTTGGCGTTCTGGCGAGACGCCATGAGATCCAGTTCTGGTTTGCCCCAACGGAGAACCAATTGAGCAAACACCTCCGGATGGAGTTCCCACTCCCCCGGATGAAAAGTCTGACGACTTAGAAAATCCGCCTCCCAGTTCTCTACCCCTGGGATATGGATCGCTGACAGGTGGCAAGAGTGAGTCTCTGCCCAGCGAATTATCTTGGAGACTTCTGCCATCGCTAGGGAACTCCTGGTCCCCCCTTGATGGTTGATGTAAGCCACAGTCGTGATGTTGTCCGACTGAAATCTGATGAACCTCAGTTTTGCTAACTGAGGCAAAGCTAGAAGGGCATTGAATATTGCTCTTAACTCCAGAATATTTATTGGGAGGAGTTTCTCCTCCTGAGTCCATGAACCCTGAGTCTTCAGGGAGTTCCAGACTGCACCCCAACCTAGAAGGCTGGCGTCTGTTGTTACAATGGTCCAATCTGGCCTGCGAAAGGTCATACCTTTGGACAGATGGACCCGAGATAACCACCAGAGAAGAGAAGCTCTGGTTTCCTGGTCCAGATTTAGTAGAGGGGACAAATCTGTGTAATCCCCATTCCACTGACTGAGCATGCATAATTGCAGCGGTCTGAGATGCAGGCGCGCAAATGGTACTATGTCCATCGCCGCTACCATTAAGCCGATTACTTCCATGCACTGAGCCACCGTGGGGCGCGGAATGGAGTGAAGAACACGGCAAGCATTTAGAAGTTTTGATAACCTGGACTCCGTCAGGTAAATTTTCATTTCTATAGAATCTATCAGAGTCCCTAGGAAGGAAACCCTTGTGAGAGGAGATAGAGAACTCTTTTCTTCGTTCACTTTCCACCCATGCGACCTCAGAAATGCCAGAACTATCTCTGTATGAGACTTGGCAATTTGAAAGCTTGACGCCTGTATCAGGATGTCGTCTAGGTAAGGAGCCACCGCTATGCCTCGCGGTCTGAGAACCGCCAGAAGCGAGCCCAGAACCTTTGTAAAAATTCTTGGGGCTGTAGCCAACCCGAATGGGAGAGCTACGAACTGATAATGCCTGTCTAGAAAGGCAAACCTCAGGAACCGGTGATGATTCTTGTGAATCGGAATGTGAAGGTAGGCATCCTTTAAGTCCACTGTGGTCATGTACTGACCCTCTTGGATCATGGGTAAGATGGTTCGAATAGTTTCCATCTTGAATGATGGAACTCTGAGGAATTTGTTTAGGACCTTTAAATCCAAAATTGGTCTGAAGGTTCCCTCTTTTTTGGGAACCACAAACAGATTTGAATAAAATCCCTGTCCTTGTTCCGTCCGCGGAACTGGATGGATCACTCCCATTACAAGGTGGTCTTGCACGCAGCTTAGGAATGCCTCTTTCTTTATCTGGTTTGCAGATAATCTTGAAAGGTGAAATCTCCCTTGTGGGGGAGAAGCTTTGAAGTCCAGAAGATATCCCTGAGATATGATCTCCAACGCCCAGGGATCCTGAACATCTCTTGCCCACGCCTGGGCGAAGAGAGAGAGTCTGCCCCCTACTAGATCCGTTGTCGGATAGGGGGCCGCTCCTTCATGCTGTCTTGGAGGCAGCAGCAGGCTTTCTGGCCTGCTTGCCCTTGTTCCAGGACTGGTTAGGTTTCCAGGCCTGCTTAGATTGAGCAAAAGTTCCCTCTTGTTTTGAAGTAGAGGGAGCTGATCCTGCACCTGCCTTGAAATTTCGAAAGGCACGAAAATTAGACTGTTTGGCCCTTGATTTGGCCCTGTCCTGAGGAAGGGTATGACCCTTACCTCCAGTAATGTCAGCAATAATTTCTTTCAAACCAGGCCCGAATAAGGTCTGCCCCTTGAAAGGAATGTTGAGTAATTTAGACTTTGAAGTCACATCAGCTGACCAGGATTTAAGCCATAGAGCCCTGCGCGCCTGGATGGCGAATCCGGAATTCTTAGCCGTTAGTTTAGTCAAATGAACAATGGCATCAGAAACAAATGAGTTAGCAGGCTTAAGTGTTCTAAGCTTGTCAATAATTTCAGTCAATGGAGCTGTATGGATGGCCTCTTCCAGGGCCTCAAAACAGAACGCCGCCGCAGCAGTGACAGGCGCAATGCATGCAAGGGGCTGTAAAATAAAACCTTGTTGAATAAACATTTTCTTAAGGTAACCCTCTAATTTTTTATCCATTGGGTCTGAAAAAGCACAACTGTCCTCAACTGGGATAGTGGTACGCTTTGCTAAAGCAGAAACTGCTCCCTCCACCTTAGGGACTGTCTGCCATAAGTCCCGTGTAGTGGCATCTATTGGAAACATTTTTCTAAATATAGGAGGTGGGGAAAAAGGCACACCGGGTCTATCCCACTCCTTACTAATGATTTCTGTAAGCCTTTTAGGTATTGGAAAAACATCAGTACTCACTGGCACTGCATAGTATTTATCCAGTCTACACAATTTCTCTGGCACTGCAATTGTGTCACAGTCATTCAGAGCAGCTAATACCTCCCCAAGCAATACACAGAGGTTCTCAAGCTTAAATTTAAAATTAGAAATCTCTGAATCGGGTCTCCCCGATTCAGAGATGTCACCCACAGACTGAAGCTCTCCGTCCTCAGGTTCTGCATATTGTGACGCAGTATCAGACATGGCTCTTACAGCATCTACGCGCTCTGTATCTCGTCTAACCCCAGAGCTATCGCGCTTGCCTCTTAATTCAGGCAATCTGGTTAATACCTGTGACAGGGTATTATTCATGATTGCAGCCATGTCCTGCAAAGTAATCGCTATGGGCATCCCTGATGTACTTGGCGCCATATTAGCGTGCGTCCCTCGAGCGGGAGGCGAAGGGTCCGACACGTGGGGAGAGTTAGTCGGCATAACTTCCCCCTCGACAGACCCCTCTGGTGACAATTCTTTTATAGATAAAGACTGATTTTTAGTGTTTAAGGTGAAATCAATACATTTAGTACACATTCTCCTATGGGGCTCCACCATGGCTTTTAAACATAATGAACAAGTAGTTTCCTCTGTGCCAGACATGTTTATACAGACTAGCAATGAGACTAGCAAGCTTGGGAAACACTTTAAACCAAGTTAACAAGCAATATAAAAAACGTTACTGTGCCTTTAAGAGAAACAAATTTAGCAAAATTTGAAATAACAGTGAAAAAAGGCAGTTACACTAACGAAATTTTTACAGTGTATGTAACTAGTTAGCAGAGCATTGCACCCACTTGCAAATGGATGATTAACCCCTTAATACCAAAAATGGAATAATAAATGACAAAAAAGTTTTTAAAACACAGTCACAACAACTGCCACAGGTCTACTGTGGTTGTTATCCTCCTCAAACACGACTTTTGAAGTCTTTTGAGCCCTTCAGAGATGTCCTGTATCATGCAGAAGGAAGCTGAGTGTCTCTGTATGTAATTTTAGCTGCGCAGAAAAATGCTAAAATAGGTCCCTTCCACTCATATTACAACAGTGGAAAGCCTCAGGAAACTGTTTCTAGGCAAAAATCAAGCCAGCCATGTGGAGAAAAAACTAGGCCCCAATAAGTTTTGTCACCAAACATATATAAAAACGATTAACATGCCAGCAAACGTTTTATATTACACTTTTATAGAGTATGTATCTCTGATAATAAGCCTGATACCAGTCGCTATTAAATCACTGCATTTAGGCTTAACTTTCATTAATCCGGTATCAGCAGCATTTTTCTAGCAAGTTCCATCCCTAGAAATATGTTTACTGCACATACCTTAAGGCAGATAACTCCGAGACTCTTCGAGCCGAGGAAATAGCCATCAGAAAAAGAACTTTCCATGATAGAAGTTTGATATCAATAGAATGAAGGGGTTCAAACGGAACCCCTTGAAGAACTTTAAGAACCAAGTTTAAGCTCCATGGGGGAGCAACAGGTTTAAACACAGGCTTAATTCTAACTAAAGCCTGACAAAATGCCTGAACGTCTGGAACTTCTGCCAGACGCTTGTGTAAAAGAATAGACAGAGCAGAAATCTGCCCTTTTAAAGAACTAGCTGATAATCCTTTATCCAAAACCTCTTGGAGAAAGGACAATATTCTAGGAATCCTAACCCTACTCCATGAGTAATTCTTGGATTCACACCAATGAAGATATTTTTACGCCATATCTTGTGGTAAATTTTCCTGGTGACAGGCTTTCGTGCCTGTATTAAGGTATCAATTACTGACTCGGAGAAGCCACGCTTTGATAGAATCAAGCGTTCAATCTCCACGCAGTCAGTCTCAGAGAAAGTAAATTCGGATGATTGAAAGGACCTTGTATTAGAAGGTCTTATCTCAGAGGCAGAGTCCATGGTGGAAAGGATGACATGTCCACTAGGTCTGCATACCAGGTCCTGCGTGGCCACGCAGGCGCTATCAATATCACCGATGCTCTCTCCTGTTTGATCTTGGCAATCAGACGAGGGAGCAGAGGAAACGGTGGAAACACATAAGCCAGGTTGAAGAACCAAAGCGCTGCTAGAGCATCTATTAGTGCCGCTTCTGGGTCCCTGGACCTGGATCCGTAACAAGGAAGCTTGGCGTTCTGGCGAGACGCCATGAGATCCAGTTCTGGTTTGCCCCAACGGAGAACCAATTGAGCAAACACCTCCGGATGGAGTTCCCACTCCCCCGGATGAAAAGTCTGACGACTTAGAAAATCCGCCTCCCAGTTCTCTACCCCTGGGATATGGATCGCTGACAGGTGGCAAGAGTGAGTCTCTGCCCAGCGAATTATCTTGGAGACTTCTGCCATCGCTAGGGAACTCCTGGTCCCCCCTTGATGGTTGATGTAAGCCACAGTCGTGATGTTGTCCGACTGAAATCTGATGAACCTCAGTTTTGCTAACTGAGGCCAAGCTAGAAGGGCATTGAATATTGCTCTTAACTCCAGAATATTTATTGGGAGGAGTTTCTCCTCCTGAGTCCATGAACCCTGAGCCTTCAGGGAGTTCCAGACTGCACCCCAACCTAGAAGGCTGGCGTCTGTTGTTACAATGGTCCAATCTGGCCTGCGAAAGGTCATACCTTTAGACAGATGGACCCGAGATAACCACCAGAGAAGAGAAGCTCTGGTTTCCTGGTCCAGATTTAGTAGAGGGGACAAATCTGTGTAATCCCCATTCCACTGACTGAGCATACATAATTGCAGCGGTCTGAGATGCAGGCGCGCAAATGGTACTATGTCCATCGCCGCTACCATTAAGCCGATTACTTCCATGCACTGAGCCACCGTGGGGTGCGGAATGGAGTGAAGAACACGGCAAGCATTTAGAAGTTTTGATAACCTGGACTCCGTCAGGTAAATTTTCATTTCTATAGAATCTATCAGAGTCCCTAGGAAGGAAACCCTTGTGAGAGGAGATAGAGAACTCTTTTCTTCGTTCACTTTCCACCCATGCGACCTCAGAAATGCCAGAACTATCTCTGTATGAGACTTGGCAATTTGAAAGCTTGACGCCTGTATCAGGATGTCGTCTAGGTAAGGAGCCACCGCTATGCCTCGCGGTCTGAGAACCGCCAGACGCGAGCCCAGAACCTTTGTAAAAATTCTTGGGGCTGTAGCCAACCCGAATGGGAGAGCTACGAACTGATAATGCCTGTCTAGAAAGGCAAACCTCAGGAACCGGTGATGATTCTTGTGAATCGGAATGTGAAGGTAGGCATCCTTTAAGTCCACTGTGGTCATGTACTGACCCTCTTGGATCATGGGTAAGATGGTTCGAATAGTTTCCATCTTGAATGATGGAACTCTGAGGAATTTGTTTAGGACCTTTAAATCCAAAATTGGTCTGAAGGTTCCCTCTTTTTTGGGAACCACAAACAGATTTGAATAAAATCCCTGTCCTTGTTCCGTCCGCGGAACTGGATGGATCACTCCCATTACAAGGTGGTCTTGCACGCAGCTTAGGAATGCCTCTTTCTTTATCTGGTTTGCAGATAATCTTGAAAGGTGAAATCTCCCTTGTGGGGGAGAAGCTTTGAAGTCCAGAAGATATCCCTGAGATATGATCTCCAACGCCCAGGGATCCTGAACATCTCTTGCCCACGCCTGGGCGAAGAGAGAGAGTCTGCCCCCTACTAGATCCGTTGTCGGATAGGGGGCCGCTCCTTCATGCTGTCTTGGAGGCAGCAGCAGGCTTTCTGGCCTGCTTGCCCTTGTTCCAGGACTGGTTAGGTTTCCAGGCCTGCTTAGATTGAGCAAAAGTTCCCTCTTGTTTTGAAGTAGAGGGAGCTGATCCTGCACCTGCCTTGAAATTTCGAAAGGCACGAAAATTAGACTGTTTGGCCCTTGATTTGGCCCTGTCCTGAGGAAGGGTATGACCCTTACCTCCAGTAATGTCAGCAATAATTTCTTTCAAACCAGGCCCGAATAAGGTCTGCCCCTTGAAAGGAATGTTGAGTAATTTAGACTTGGATGGCGAATCCGGAATTCTTAGCCGTTAGTTTAGTCAAATGAACAATGGCATCAGAAACAAATGAGTTAGCAGGCTTAAGTGTTCTAAGCTTGTCAATAATTTCAGTCAATGGAGCTGTATGGATGGCCTCTTCCAGGGCCTCAAACCAGAACGCCGCTGCAGCAGTGACAGGCGCAATGCATGCAAGGGGCTGTAAAATAAAACCTTGTTGAATAAACATTTTCTTAAGGTAACCCTCTAATTTTTTATCCATTGGGTCTGAAAAAGCACAACTGTCCTCAACCGGGATAGTGGTACGCTTTGCTAAAGTAGAAACTGCTCCCTCCACCTTAGGGACTGTCTGCCATAAGTCCCGTGTAGTGGCATCTATTGGAAACATTTTTCTAAATATAGGAGGTGGGGAAAAAGGCACACCGGGTCTATCCCACTCCTTACTAATGATTTCTGTAAGCCTTTTAGGTATTGGAAAAACATCAGTACTCACTGGCACTGCATAGTATTTATCCAGTCTACACAATTTCTCTGGCACTGCAATTGTGTCACAGTCATTCAGAGCAGCTAATACCTCCCCAAGCAATACACGGAGGTTCTCAAGCTTAAATTTAAAATTAGAAATCTCTGAATCGGGTCTCCCCGATTCAGAGATGTCACCCACAGACTGAAGCTCTCCGTCCTCAGGTTCTGCATATTGTGACGCAGTATCAGACATGGCTCTTACAGCATCTACGCGCTCTGTATCTCGTCTAACCCCAGAGCTATCGCGCTTGCCTCTTAATTCAGGCAATCTGGTTAATACCTGTGACAGGGTATTATTCATGATTGCAGCCATGTCCTGCAAAGTAATCGCTATGGGCATCCCTGATGTACTTGGCGCCATATTAGCGTGCGTCCCTCGAGCGGGAGGCGAAGGGTCCGACACGTGGGGAGAGTTAGTCGGCATAACTTCCCACTCGACAGACCCCTCTGGTGACAATTCTTTTATAGATAAAGACTGATTTTTAGTGTTTAAGGTGAAATCAATACATTTAGTACACATTCTCCTATGGGGCTCCACCATGGCTTTTAAACATAATGAACAAGTAGTTTCCTCTGTGTCAGACATGTTTATACAGACTAGCAATGAGACTAGCAAGCTTGGAAAACACTTTAAACCAAGTTAACAAGCAATATAAAAAACGTTACTGTGCCTTTAAGAGAAACAAATTTAGCAAAATTTGAAATAACAGTGAAAAAAGGCAGTTACACTAACGAAATTTTTACAGTGTATGTAACTAGTTAGCAGAGCATTGCACCCACTTGCAAATGGATGATTAACCCCTTAATACCAAAAACGGAATAATAAATGACAAAAAAGTTTTTAAAACACAGTCACAACAACTGCCACAGGTCTACTGTGGTTGTTACCCTCCTCAAACACGACTTTTGAAGTCTTTTGAGCCCTTCAGAGATGTCCTGTATCATGCAGAAGGAAGCTGAGTGTCTCTGTATGTAATTTTAGCTGCGCAGAAAAATGCTAAAATAGGTCCCTTCCACTCATATTACAACAGTGGAAAGCCTCAGGAAACTGTTTCTAGGCAAAAATCAAGCCAGCCATGTGGAGAAAAAACTAGGCCCCAATAAGTTTTGTCACCAAACATATATAAAAACGATTAACATGCCAGCAAACGTTTTATATTACACTTTTATAGAGTATGTATCTCTGATAATAAGCCTGATACCAGTCGCTATTAAATCACTGCATTTAGGCTTAACTTTCATTAATCCGGTATCAGCAGCATTTTTCTAGCAAGTTCCATCCCTAGAAATATGTTTACTGCACATACCTTATTGCAGGGAAAACTGCACGCCATTCCCCCTCTGAAGTTACCTCACTCCTCAGAATATGTGAGAATGGCAATGGATCTTAGTTACTTCTGCTAAGATCATAGAAATCACAGGCAGATTCTTCTTCTAATGCTGCCTTTGATAAAACAGTACACTCCGGTACCATTTAAAAATAACAAACTTTTGATTGAAGTTAAGAAACTAACTATAATACACCACACTCCTCTTACTACATCCATCTTTGTTGAGAGTTGCAAGAGAATGACTGGATATGACAGTGAGGGGAGGAGCTATATAGCAGCTCTGCTGTGGGTGATCCTCTTGCAACATCCTGTTGGGGAGGAGAATATCCCATAAGTAATGGATGATCCGTGGACTGGATACACTTAACAAGAGAAAAGTCAATTGAAAAACAGAATTTATGCTTACCTGATAAATTACTTTCTCCAACGGTGTGTCCGGTCCACGGCGTCATCCTTACTTGTGGGATATTCTCTTCCCCAACAGGAAATGGCAAAGAGCCCAGCAAAGCTGGTCACATGATCCCTCCTAGGCTCCGCCTTCCCCAGTCATTCGACCGACGTAAAGGAGGAATATGCATAGGAGAAATCATATGATACCGTGGTGACTGTAGTTAGAGAAAATAATTCATCAGACCTGATTAAAAAACCAGGGCGGGCCGTGGACCGGACACACCGTTGGAGAAAGTAATTTATCAGGTAAGCATAAATTCTGTTTTCTCCAACATAGGTGTGTCCGGTCCACGGCGTCATCCTTACTTGTGGGAACCAATACCAAAGCTTTAGGACACGGATGATGGGAGGGAGCAAATCAGGTCACCTAGATGGAAGGCACCACGGCTTGCAAAACCTTTCTCCCAAAAATAGCCTCCGAAGAAGCAAAAGTATCAAATTTGTAAAATTTGGTAAAAGTGTGCAGTGAAGACCAAGTCGCTGCCTTACATAACTGATCAACAGAAGCCTCGTTCTTGAAGGCCCACGTGGAAGCCACAGCCCTAGTGGAGTGAGCTGTGATTCTTTCAGGAGGCTGCCGTCCGGCAGTCTCATAAGCCAATCGGATGATGCTTTTAAGCCAAAAAGAGAGAGAGGTAGAAGTTGCTTTTTGACCTCTCCTTTTACCAGAATAAACGACAAACAAGGAAGATGTTTGTCTGAAATCCTTTGTAGCCTCTAAATAGAATTTTAGAGCACGAACTACATCCAAATTGTGCAACAAACGTTCCTTCTTTGAAACTGGATTCGGACACAAAGAAGGCACAACTATCTCCTGGTTAATATTTTTGTTAGAAACAACTTTCGGAAGAAAACCAGGTTTAGTACGCAAAACCACCTTATCTGCATGGAACACCAGATAGGGAGAAGAACACTGCAGAGCAGATAACTCTGAAACTCTTCTAGCAGAAGAAATTGCAACCAAAAACAAAACTTTCCAAGATAATAACTTAATATCTACGGAATGTAAGGGTTCAAACGGAACCCCTTGAAGAACTGAAAGAACTAAATTGAGACTCCAAGGAGGAGTCAAAGGTTTGTAAACAGGCTTGATTCTAACTAGAGCCTGAACAAAAGCTTGAACATCTGGCACAGCCGCCAGCTTTTTGTGAAGTAAAACAGATAAAGCAGAAATCTGTCCCTTCAAAGAACTTGCAGATAATCCTTTCTCCAAACCCTCTTGTAGAAAGGATAGAATCTTAGGAATTTTTATCTTGTTCCATGGGAATCCTTTAGATTCGCACCAACAGATATATTTTTTCCATATTTTATGGTAAATTTTTCTAGTTACAGGCTTTCTAGCCTGAATAAGAGTATCAATGACAGAATCTGAGAACCCACGCTTTGATAAAATCAAGCGTTCAATCTCCAAGCAGTCAGTTGGAGTGAGGCCAGATTCGGATGTTCGAACGGACCTTGAACAAGAAGGTCCTGTCTCAAAGGTAGCTTCCATGGTGGAGCCGATGACATATTCACCAGGTCTGCATACCAAGTTCTGCGTGGCCACGCAGGAGCTATCAAGATCACAGAAGCCCTCTCCTGATTGATCCTGGCTACCAGCCTGGGAATGAGAGGAAACGGTGGGAATACATAAGCTAGGTTGAAGGTCCAGGGCGCTACTAGTGCATCAACTAGAGTCGCCTTGGGATCCCTGGATCTGGACCCGTAGCAAGGAACCTTGAAGTTCTGACGAGACGCCATCAGATCCATGTCTGGAATGCCCCATAATTGAGTTATTTGGGCAAAGATTTCCGGATGGAGTTCCCACTCCCCCGGATGAAATGTCTGACGACTCAGAAAATCCGCTTCCCAATTTTCCACTCCTGGGATGTGGATTGCAGACAAGTGGCAGGAGTGATTCTCCGCCCATTGAATTATTTTGGTCACTTCTTCCATCGCCAGGGAACTCCTTGTTCCCCCCTGATGGTTGATGTATGCAACAGTCGTCATGTTGTCTGATTGAAATCTTATGAATTTGGCCTTTGCTAGTTGAGGCCAAGCCTTGAGAGCATTGAATATCGCTCTCAGTTCCAAAATGTTTATCGGGAGAAGAGATTCTTCCCGAGACCATAGACCCTGAGCTTTCAGGGGTTCCCAGACCGCGCCCCAGCCCACCAGACTGGCGTCGGTCGTGACAATGACCCATTCTGGTCTGCGGAAGCTCATCCCTTGTGACAGGTTGTCCAGGGTCAGCCACCAACGGAGTGAATCTCTGGTCCTCTGATCTACTTGGATCGTCGGAGACAAGTCTGTATAATCCCCATTCCACTGTCTGAGCATGCACAGTTGTAATGGTCTTAGATGAATTCGCGCAAAAGGAACTATGTTCATTGCCGCAACCATCAAACCTATTACTTCCATGCACTGCGCTATGGAAGGAAGAAGAACAGAATGAAGTACTTGACAAGAGCTTAGAAGTTTTGATTTTCTGGCCTCTGTCAGAAAAATCTTCATTTCTAAGGAGTCTATTATTGTTCCCAAGAAGGGAACTCTTGTTGACGGGAATAGAGAACTTTTTTCTACGTTCACTTTCCACCCGTTAGATCTGAGAAAGGCTAGGACAATGTCCGTATGAGCCTTTGCTTGTGGTAGAGACGACGCTTGAATCAGTATGTCGTCCAAGTAAGGTACTACTGCAATGCCCCTTGGCCTTAGCACCGCTAGAAGGGACCCTAGTACCTTTGTGAAAATTCTTGGAGCAGTGGTTAATCCGAATGGAAGTGCCACAAACTGGTAATGCTTGTCCAGAAAGGCGAACCTTAGGAACCGATGATGTTCCTTGTGGATAGGAATATGTAGATACGCATCCTTTAAATCCACCGTGGTCATGAATTGACCTTCCTGGATGGTAGGAAGAATTGTCCGAATGGTTTCCATTTTGAACGATGGAACCCTGAGAAATTTGTTTAGGATCTTGAGATCCAAAATTGGTCTGAATGTTCCCTCTTTTTTGGGAACTATGAACAGATTGGAGTAAAACCCCATCCCTTGTTCTCCTAATGGAACAGGATGAATCACTCCCATTTTTAACAGGTCTTCTACACAATGTAAGAATGCCTGTCTTTTTATTTGGTCTGAAGACAATTGAGACCTGTGGAACCTTCCCCTTGGGGGCAGTTCCTTGAATTCCAGGAGATAACCTTGAGAAACTATTTCTAGCGCCCAAGGATCCTGAACATCTCTTGCCCAAGCCTGAGCGAAGAGAGAGAGTCTGCCCCCCACCAGATCCGGTCCCGGATCGGGGGCCAACATCTCATGCTGTCTTAGTAGCGGGAGCAGGCTTCTTGGCCTGCTTACCTTTGTTCCAGCCTTGCATCGGTCTCCAGGCTGGCTTGGTTTGAGAAGTATTACCCTCTTGCTTAGAGGATGTAGAATTTGAGGCTGGTCCGTTTCTGCGAAAGGGACGAAAATTTGGTTTATTTTTAGCCTTAAAAGACCTATCCTGAGGAAGGGCGTGGCCCTTTCCCCCAGTGATGTCTGAAATAATCTCTTTCAAGTCAGGGCCAAACAGCGTTTTCCCCTTGAAAGGGATGTTAAGCAATTTGTTCTTGGAGGACACATCCGCTGACCAAGACTTTAGCCAAAGCGCTCTGCGCGCCACAATAGCAAAACCTGAATTTTTCGCCGCTAATCTAGCTAATTGCAAAGTGGCGTCTAAGGTAAAAGAGTTAGCCAATTTAAGTGCATGAACTCTGTCCATAACCTCCTCATAAGAAGATTCTTTATTGAGCGACTTTTCTAGTTCTTCTAACCAGAAACACGCTGCTGTAGTGACAGGAACAATGCAGGACATTGGTTGTAGAAGGTAACCTTGCTGAACAAACATCTTTTTAAGCAAACCCTCTAATTTTTTATCCATAGGATCTTTGAAAGCACAACTATCTTCTATAGGGATAGTAGTGCGTTTGTTTAGAGTAGAAACCGCCCCCTCGACCTTGGGGACTGTCTGCCATAAGTCCTTCCTGGGGTCGACCATAGGAAATAATTTCTTAAATATAGGGGGAGGGACAAAAGGTATGCCGGGCCTTTCCCATTCTTTATTTACAATGTCCGCCACCCGCTTGGGTATAGGAAAAGCTTCGGGGGGCACCGGGACCTCTAGGAACTTGTCCATCTTACATAATTTCTCTGGAATGACCAAATTGTCACAATCATCCAGAGTAGATAACACCTCCTTAAGCAGAGCGCGGAGATGTTCCAATTTAAATTTGAATGTAATAACGTCAGGTTCAGCTTGTTGAGAAATTTTTCCTGAATCTGAAATTTCTCCCTCAGACAAAACCTCCCTGGCCCCTTCAGACTGGTGTAAGGGCATGTCAGAACCATTATCATCAGCGTCCTCATGCTCTTCAGTATCTAAAACAGAGCAGTCGCGCTTTCGCTGATAAGTGGGCATTTTGGCTAAAATGTTTTTAATAGAATTATCCATTACAGCCGTTAATTGTTGCATAGTAAGGAGGATTGGCGCACTAGATAAACTAGGGACCTCCTGAGTGGGCAAGACTTGGGTAGACATAGAAGGAGATGATGCAGTACCATGCTTACTCCCCTCACTTAAGGAATCATTTTGGGCAACATTATTATCAGTGGCATCATTGTCCCTACTTTGTTTATCACATTCATCACATATATTTAAATGGAGAGGAACCTTGGCTTCCGAACATACAGAACATCGTCTATCTGATGGTTCAGACATGTTAATAGGCATAAACTTGATAACAAAGCACAAAAAACGTTTTAAAATAAAACCGTTACTGTCACTTTAAATTTTAAACTGAACACACTTTATTACTGAATATGTGAAAAAGTATGAAGGAATTGTTCAAAATTCACCAAAATTACACCACAGTGTCTTAAAGCCTTAAAAGTATTGCACACCAAATTTGAAAGCTTTAACTCTTAAAATAACGGAACCGGAGCCGTTTTTACATTGAGTTTTACGCTGAGACCCAACCTAGCCCAGTGGGGAATACGATACCAAATGACGCCTTCAATAAGCTTTTTCAGTGGATCTGAGCTCCTCACACATGCATCTGCATGCCTTGCTTTCCAAAAACAACTGCGCATTAGTGGCGCGAAAATGAGGCTCTGCCTATGACTAGGAAAGGCCCCCTGAAAAAGGTGTCCAATACAGTGCCTGACGTTTTTTTAAAACAATTCCCAGATTAAAATAACTCTTCAAAGTTATAATCCATTAAATATGCTTATAAAGTAATCGTTTTAGCCCAGAAAAATGTCTACCAGTCTTTAAAGCCCTTGTGAAGCCCTTTATTCTTATAATTAAACTAAGAAAATGGCTTACCGGATCCCATAGGGAAAATGACAGCTTCCAGCATTACCAAGTCTTGTTAGAAATGTGTCATACCTCAAGCAGCAAAGACTGCACACTGTTTCCCCCAACTGAAGTTACTTCATCTCAACAGTCCTGTGTGGAAACAGCCATCGATTTTAGTAACGGTTGCTAAAATCATCTTCCTCTTACAAACAGAAATCTTCATCTCTTTTTTGTTTCAGAGTAAATAGTACATACCAGCACTATTTTAAAATAACAAACTCTTGAGTGAAGAATAAAACTACATTTAAACACCAAAAAAACTCTAAGCCATCTCCGTGGAGATGTTGCCTGTGCAACGGCAAAGAGAATGACTGGGGAAGGCGGAGCCTAGGAGGGATCATGTGACCAGCTTTGCTGGGCTCTTTGCCATTTCCTGTTGGGGAAGAGAATATCCCACAAGTAAGGATGACACCGTGGACCGGACACACCTATGTTGGAGAAATTGAAGGTAAGAAAAATATTTCATTCATATGCATTTTCCCAAAAAATGAAACGGACAGTCTGAAAGAAGGAAAATAAACTGATTGACCTGAATCATGGCAAATATAAGTATAAAACATATATTTAGAACTTTAGATATAAAGTGCCAAACCATAGCTGAGAGTGTCATAAAAATAACACTTACTTACCCCAGGACACTCATATACATATAGTAGATAGCCAAACCAGTACTGAAAGAATCAGTAGAGGTAATGGTATATAAGAGTATATCGTCGATCTGAAAAGGGAGGTAGAAGAAGAAATCTCTACGACCGATATCAGAGAACCTATGAAATAGATCCTCTAGAGCAGAGCTTTCCAAACTTGTTCTGTTAGTGACACACTTTGTAGACCTACATCATTTCGCGACACAGTAATTCAGCTGTACTAGCAAAAAGGAGGTGAAACTAACTTGTTTTAAGTGATACAGACACATACATAAATTATATAATAATTAAATGTATTTACAAGTAACAGTAAGTATGTGCAAGAATTAAAAAAAGTTTAATAACACCAATAGCTACTTGCTATTTTAATGGGATGTATGAGGTTGATGGGATGAACACAATTTCTGAATATTTGGTGGAATATTAGATAAAGACACTCGCATTTCATCATCAAGCATTTTTAAGCTTCCACTTTCTATCCATATATCAAGAGCAGGAGCAGCAATGCACTACTGGGAGCTAGCTGCAACCCCCCCCCCCCCCCACTGACTTCAGCTCAGCATTTAAGCTGCTGCCCTCAGAGCTCGGTGAGTCCGATTGACTACTACTGCCCACACTGCAAAAACACTGCTGTCCCACTCACTAACTACACATGCAGTCACGAGCCAATTAAGGAGACTACACGTGCAGTCAGGAGCCAATGTGCCGCCAATGGGAATAGTTTCAGTTCCCACTGAGCTGCGCCAATAGGTTAAGATAATCTGTATCCCCCTAGGTATCAATCACATGTCAACCATGTTATATGCGTAGCAGGCAGGCGGAAAGTCAGAAACCCCCAAAAAAAAATTAAAAAAAAAATTGTGAAGAAGCAGGGACACACCTACACACTGCTGCCGACACACTAGTGTGTCCCGACACACAGTTTGGAAAGCACTGCTCTAGAGGAAGACCATGGTATTCAAATAGGCAATACTCTCTTCACATCCCTCTGACATTTACTGCACTCTGAGAGGAAAACCGGGCTTCAGCCTGCTGCGAAGCGCATATCAACGTAGAATCTAGCACAAACTTACTTCACCACCTCCATGGGAGGCAAAGTTTGTAAAACTGAATTGTGGGTGTGGTGAGGGGTGTATTTATAGGCATTTTGAGGTTTGGGAAAACTTTGCCCCTCCTGGTAGGAATGTATATCCCATACGTCACTAGCTCATGGACTCTTGCCAATTACATGAAAGAAAACAAACATACAAGTAGTATGAATTCAACAAATTACTTATGCGACATATATTAGTGTATTCTAAATATTACCTGCAACTGTAAACATTTCTGTACTTGGTCTAGGAGAGAGAAATGCAGAATTTGTTTTTCAGATTAGTGATTTGTTTATATCCAGGATGAGATTTAATCATATGAAATTAAGTGTTATCACCAGGTCAGATTTGCAACATTTGTAGCAAATGTCAGGCACTCAGTCACTTCTTATTGCCTTAGCAGCAGTTGGAACATAGCTCTTGCTTAAAGCTGTTTATGCCATGGCTCACATTAATGCATATATGTGTGGCCGCAATGATGAAATGTCTTTGGAAAAAGTTTACAATATTCTTTGCAAAACAGACTGCGATGAGAAGAAAATTATTTCACTGCCACCTGTACTACCAAGGGGAGCAGAGGTGTTTCTCTACTGTGCCTCTAATCCTGACCATGAACTAGACTTCCGTTTTGATCAGTACCGTTGGATATCTAAAGGATCAAACTTACACCCTAAGTGTGGGAATCCTCCATTTGTATTATTATTATCAGTTATTTGTAGAGCGCCAACAGATTCCGCAGCGCTGTAAACAAATGCGGAGTACAACAAAACAATTATATGGATCAAATGGGTAGAGGGCCCTTTTACATTACTTGGGTGATAAAACTTTGTATCGTGCAGTGTGCCATGGAAATAGTAAAATCCGTAAAAGACCTTTTCTTGGCACAATGAAAAGTGCTATCATGGAAATAAAAGAATCAGTGCTACAGGGGAATCCAATGCAAACCTACAAGAATCTGCTGAGCTCACATTCATGCCATGGATCTGACAAACACATGAGTGTTGATCGTCCCAGAAATGTAAAACAAGTCCAAAATTTCTCCAACCAAGAAAAAAAAGAAGAAAAGATTCTGCAATGATGAAATCTTGAACTAGCAGTCCATCTTAATGAGTACATAAAAAGATAATACTTTTTCCTGATCTTGTGGTGTCATTTGGGCACCAAGAGATAATAATGGAAGCATAAAAGATTATTAATTTATCTAATAACGATGCTTCATTGCCACAGCTCTTATCCTATGATACCACATTTAACATTGGAGACTTTTACTTGTCAGCATTTGTAATGAGAAATGTTGCTTTAACCGGCAACCCAATATTTCCAGTTTCTTTTCTTCTACATGAGAGGAAATTCAAATCATGCCACTTAGATTTTTTTATGTGACCTTCTCAACTCTTTAGATGGCAACAAAATGACATGCATTCCATTTGTTACTGACAGAGAAAGAGGTATTGTGGAACCTTTACAGACTTATTACCCAAATATACCACATATATTCTGTACAAACCATATTTTAAGAGATATTGATACCTGGATCAGAAAGCATGGTGGAAAAAAAGGATGACATTAAAGTTCTGAAGGACAACATTGTACAATTGATAAACAGTGAATCTCTTTCAACATTTGAAAGCTTTTACAACTCATTTAAATTACAGTGGAGTAAAGAATTTAGAGACTATTTTGACAAACATCTAAATGATTGCATCTCAAAACATTCAGCAAAGTTTGTAACATCCAAATTTGCAGATTTTGGGAATGATGGCAATGCAACAAACAACATAAGTGAAAGTTTGAATAGGGTTATAAAAGACCAAACAGAATGGAGAAAAGTGCCTGTAGATGTAATTGTGCTTGCAATGTTTTACATGCAGTCTTATTATCTGTATGAATTTAAAAGGGCACACTGTGGGCTTGGAAATGATAAACTAAAAAAACTATTTTCAGATCTGGGGGAAAAAGTAACAGAGGTAACATTCCCTACATGTTACCCATTAGAATCTATAATTGATAGAATAAAAAATTCTGATCTATCTCCAGTGAAGAGACTGGAAATGGGAAAACATTACAGAATGAGCCAAAGGTCTTTTAGCAAAATATTGTGTGGAATCAGGTGGTATTTTCCTCTGCCCACAGTCATCAACATTTGTTGTACGTAGTGTTTATGGTGAACGATTCCCCCATAGGAAACAATGGGGCTGTTTGAGCTGAAAAAAAACCTAACACCTGCAAAAAAGCTGCGTTCAGCTCCTAACGCAGCCCCATTGTTTTCTATGGGGAAACACTTCCTACGTCTGCACCTAACACCCTAACATGTACCCCGAGTCTAAACACCCCTAACCTTACACTTATTAACCCCTAATCTGCCGCCCCCGCTATCGCTGACCCCTGCATATTATTATTAACCCCTAATCTGCCGCTCCGTAAACCGCCGCTACTTACATTATCCCTATGTACCCCTAATCTGCTGCCCCTAACACCGCCGACCCCTATATTATATTTATTAACCCCTAATCTGCCCCCACAACGTCGCCTCCACCTGCCTACACTTATTAACCCCTAATCTGCCGAGCGGACCGCACCGCTATTATAATAAAGTTATTAACCCCTAATCCGCCTCACTAACCCTATAATAAATAGTATTAACCCCTAATCTGCCCTCCCTAACATCGCCGACACCTAACTTCAATTATTAACCCCTAATCTGCCGACCGGAGCTCACCGCTATTCTAATAAATGTATTAACCCCTAAAGCTAAGTCTAACCCTAACACTAACACCCCCTAAATTAAATATAATTTTAATCTAACGAAATTAATTAACTCTTATTAAATAAATTATTCCTATTTAAAGCTAAATACTTACCTGTAAAATAAATCCTAATATAGCTACAATATAAATTATAATTACATTGTAGCTATTTTAGGATTAATATTTATTTTACAGGCAACTTTGTAATTATTTTAACCAGGTACAATAGCTATTAAATAGTTAAGAACTATTTAATAGTTACCTAGTTAAAATAATTACAAAATTACCTGTAAAATAAATCCTAACCTAAGTTACAATTAAACCTAACACTATACTATCATTAAATTAATTAAATAAAATACCTACAATTACCTACAATTAAACCTAACACTACACTATCAATACATTAATTAAATACAATATCTACAAATAACTACAATGAAATAAACTAACTAAAGTACAAAAAATAAAAAAGAACTAAGTTACAAAAAATAAAAAAATATTTACAAACATCAGAAAAATATTACAACAATTTTAAACTAATTACACCTACTCTAAGCCCCCTAATAAAATAACAAAGACCCCCAAAATAAAAAATGCCCTACCCTATTCTAAATTACTAAAGTTAAAAGCTCTTTTACCTTACCAGCCCTGAACAGGGCCCTTTGCAGGGCATGCCCCAAGAAATTCAGCTCTTTTGCCTGTAAAAAAAAACATACAATACCCCCCCCAACATTACAACCCACCACCCGCATACCCCTAATCTAACCCAAACCCCCCTTAAATAAACCTAACACTAAGCCCCTGAAGATCTTCCTACCTTGTCTTCACCTCACCAGGTATCACCGATCCGTCCTGGTATTAAAATCTTCATCCAACCCAAGCGGGGGCTGGCGATCCATCATCCGGTGGCTGAAGAGGTCCAGAAGAGGCTCCAAAGTCTTCATCCTATCCGGGAAGAAGAGGCGATCCGGACCGGCAACCATCTTGATCCAAGCGGCATCTTCTATCTTCATCCGATGACGACCGGCTCCATCCTGAAGACCTCCACCGCGGACCCATCTTCCTCCGGCGACGTCCAACTGTAGAATGACGGTTCCTTTAAGGGACGTCATCCAAGATGGCGTCCCTCGAATTCTGATTGGCTGATAGGATTCTATCAGCCAATCGGAAATTAAGGTAGGAATATTCTGATTGGCTGATGGAATCAGCCAATCAGAATCAAGTTCAATCCGATTGGCTGATCCAATCAGCCAATCAGATTGAGCTCGCATTCTATTGGCTGTTCCGATCAGCCAATAGAATGCGAGCTCAATCTGATTGGCTGATTGGATCAGCCAATCGGATTGATCATGATTCTGATTGGCTGATTCCATCAGCCAATCAGAATATTCCTACCTTAATTCCGATTGGCTGATAGAATCCTATCAGCCAATCGGAATTCGAGGGACGCCATCTTGGATGACGTCCCTTAAAGGAACCGTCATTCTTCAGTTGGACGTCGCCGGAGGAAGATGGGTCCGCGGTGGAGGTCTTCAGGATGGAGCCGGTCGTCATCGGATGAAGATAGAAGATGCCGCTTGGATCAAGATGGTTGCCGATCCGGATCGCCTCTTCTTCCCGGATAGGATGAAGACTTTGGAGCCTCTTCTGGACCTCTTCAGCCACCGGATGATGGATGTCTAGCCCCCGCTTGGGTTGGATGAAGATTTTGGAGCCAGGACGGATCGGTGATACCTGGTGAGGTGAAGACAAGGTAGGAAGATCTTCAGGGGCTTAGTGTTAGGTTTATTTAAGGGGGGTTTGGGTTAGATTAGGGGTATGTGGGTGGTGGGTTGTAATGTTGGGGGGGTATTGTATGTTTTTTTTTACAGGCAAAAGAGCTGAACTTCTTGGGGCATGCCCCGCAAAGGGCCCTGTTCAGGGCTGGTAAGGTAAAAGAGCTTTTAACTTTAGTAATTTAGAATAGGGTAGGGCATTTTTTATTTTGGGGGTCTTTGTTATTTTATTAGGGGGCTTAGAGTAGGTGTAATTAGTTTAAAATTGTTGTAATATTTTTCTTATGTTTGTAAATATTTTTTTATTTTTTGTAACTTAGTTCTTTTTTATTTTATGTACTTTAGTTAGTTTATTTCATTGTAGTTATTTGTAGATATTGTATTTAATTAATGTATTGATAGTGTAGTGTTAGGTTTAATTGTAGGTAATTGTAGGTATTTTATTTAATTAATTTAATGATAGTATAGTGTTAGGTTTAATTGTAACTTAGGTTAGGATTTATTTTACAGGTAATTTTGTAATTATTTTAACTAGGTAACTATTAAATAGTTCTTAACTATTTAATAGCTATTGTACCTGGTTAAAATAATTACAAAGTTGCCTGTAAAATAAATATTAATCCTAAAATAGCTACAATGTAATTATAATTTATATTGTAGCTATATTAGGGTTTATTTTACAGGTAAGTATTTAGCTTTAAATAGGAATAATTTATTTAATAAGAGTTAATTTATTTCGTTAGATTTAAATTATATTTAACTTAGGGGGGTGTTAGTGTTAGGGTTAGACTTAGCTTTAGGGGTTAATACATTTATTAGAATAGCGGTGAGCTCCGGTCGGCAGATTAGGGGTTAATAATTGAAGTTAGGTGTCGGCGATGTTAGGGAGGGCAGATTAGGGGTTAATAACTTTATTATAGTGGCGGTGCGGTCCGCTCGGCAGATTAGGGGTTAATAAGTGTAGGCAGGTGGAGGCGACGTTGAGGGGGGCAGATTAGGGGTTAATAAATATAATATAGGGGTCGGCGGTGTTAGGGGCAGCAGATTAGGGGTACATAAGTATAACGTAGGTGGCGGTCGGCAGATTAGGGGTTAAAAAAATGTAATCGAGTGGCAGCGATGTGGGGGGACCTCGGTTTAGGGGTACATAGGTAGTTTATGGGTGTTAGTGTACTTTAGAGTACAGTAGTTAAGAGCTTTATGAACCGGCGTTAGCCCAAAAAGCTCTTAACTCCTGACTTTTTTCTGCGGCTGGAGTTTTGTCGTTAGATTTCTAACGCTCACTTCAGCAACGACTCTAAATACCGGAGTTAGAAAGATCCCATTGAAAAGATAGGATACGTAATTTACGTAAGGGGATCTGCGGTATGGAAAAGTCGCGGCTGAAAAGTGAGCGTTAGACCCTTTTTTCAGTGACTCCAAATACCGGCGGTAGCCTAAAACCAGCGTTAGGAGCCTCTAACGCTGGTTTTCACGGCTACCGCCAAACTCTAAATCTAGGCCATATTCTTTATCAGCCCTTTGCAAAAAAAAAAAAAGAGGCAGATCAAAAAGATCAGGAAGGAAAAAAGCAAGAAAAGGAGACTATGATTATAATGTTGAACCAGCACCTGATTCTATCATTTGCTGCTCACCTGAAATATGGCATTCCCAGCAACTAAAAAATGAAGAATAAATGTTACAGCGAAAAGAAGAGTCTAAGTTTGATATTTCAAACATGTGGGTTAATGAACAGTATACACATTCAAAACCACAAAAAGATGCGATAAGAACTAGTGAGACCTATGAATATGATACATTTTTTGGAACACTATTAGTTAAAAAAAGGAATTTTAACTCGCTGCAGGATGCGTTTTTTTAGCACTTCCTTCTCCCCTGGTTATAATTGAAGCATTATGGGCACGATCCGATATATGGCGTAGTTTTTGGCACAAGCGAGGGAACCCGCGCCTCCCGTAATTTCACCTCGCACATCGGGGTATTACATATACTGCGCCGTCAGATGCTAAACTGGCGTAAGTAGGAAAAACTGTCGATCTTCTGAAATGTGCGCAAATACACATTTTAGTTGTCGCCACTAACTTACGCCAGTATTTTGTCCACGTAAAGTGTCAATATAGAGTAGTTTTATGCAAATTAGGCTAACACTCGTAAAACTGAACTGCAATTTCATATGAAAATGCGACACATAATTCTGCTATTCAAAATTCATATCTAAACCCATATATAAAGAGATGAAGGTAATACAATTATGATTTCCCATTGTTCTCTCCTCCAAGTATTGTTGATTGTTTTTAGAACAAATGTAAAGTAAATAACCAAGTATATGTCCACAATGTGATAAAGTACCTACAAGATCAATCCATTTGATTATGTTGTGGCTTCAAACTATTTCAAATACACAACTAAACCTTAAAAAACCAATATCATAGTATACTGTCCCTTTAGTCTTGAGATGCTGCTTAAATGTATGTGTTTGTAAAGGCTTTCAGGGAGTTACGTTGGTTTTTTAGTCAGTGCAAGGGTTGCTGTGCTTGCAATTTGTGGCGAGATGACAATGGAATAGATTTTATTAATTCTGCGCGCGTAAGTCCTTACACTGTATATTGGATACCAAATTGCGCGGCTTTTCTATGTTAGTCTATGGTTAAAAAAACTACGGCCGAAGGGTGAAATATACGCGCGTAACTTGTACGCTACGCCCTATATAGGATGCCAAAATCGCGCTCTATATGTAATGGAGGCCCATATTCTTATGGAGTAGAGATTAGGCCTCAGTATTAAAATTTAACTTTTATTTCAACACTTTAAAATGAGACACAAATACACATTAAAAACACAAACTTAATGGGGACATTCACACTGGGTAGTACTGGGATATTCGATTAATCCTGGGATTCTCACACTGAGAAGTAACAGTTGGTAATTAAATGATCCACACAAATAAAATCGATTTAATATTTAGGTTTCACATAAGTATCTCGTGTGATCTTGTTCTGAATACTTGTGAATAAATATAGTGATCTTGATTATAGTAATTCTATACTATTAAGTATATTTTGCAGAGATAACTGAATTCTTGCATGTGTTGTCCCTTTTTGAATAGGTAAATTAGGCGGATGTTAGCTATAGTATCCCTGATAATATTAGTATTTTGTACTGATGATACAATTTATAATATCATCCACTTGGATATACTGGATTGATTGTTATAATTCCACATAAATATCCAAAATAATCTTATCCAGAATAAAGTGAATAGATATAGTGTTTTTCAGTATAGTCCATTAACTGATAGGTAAAGTAAAGATCTTGTGTTGGGGTCTATAATCGCCTCATATATTGCATATATTATCTCTTTGATGGGGTAAACTTTGCAAATGTTTACTGTGATATCACTGTTGATATTAATATCTTAACAATGATCAACGGTTTAAATACCAAAATTTCCTAAGTTATCTCTTTATTTTAGATGGTGATTTGTGATTAGTACTCAATTGATTCTATAGTTATTTATGAAATATCCTTTTGCAAAAATAACTGGATTAGTGCATGTGCTGTCCCTTTAATACGGTAAATCTAACTAATGTTTACTTTAGTATCACCAATAGTGTTTGTATTAGGGACTGATGATGCGTATTATCATACCATTAATTTCTATGTTGATTTTAATTTAAATTACATAAATGGCTTTAAGACATAGTTAGTAATACGGTTTGCAACCATACAAATGAAGATTTGTAATGGTTAAATACCAAGACAATGCTTTACAATGGTGCGCAATCCGCATAGGGTTAAAGTTGAAACTTTGTGGGAAAATTATCTATATTCTGAAAACAGTTTATTAGAAAAATAGAGCATATAATTGTGTTGCAATACAGGGTGGATTTGAACCGCTGACCTCGTGCTTGCTAGCCCAAGAAATTACCACTGCTCCACAGCAGCTTACTATGGAATAATGAAAACTTGTTTGTAGTCAACAATTGTAAAAAATGCAGGCTTATGGGCACAGTATACAGTATGTTCAAAGTACCTCTATATCGAGTCAACATTTGTAACTGTATTGATTGACCTTAAATGTAAGTCAGTAGATGTTAATATTGAAGCACTTGCATTACAATGTTAGATGATTGGAGCTTTTTTTATAGACTTCAACAGATGGAGGAAAATTTAACTCACACCGTTGTAAGCAACGCTAAATAAAGCAAATGCTAATAGCTGTGATTTTTCAACTAGAATATAGCTTGTGGATGTTAAATGCAAAGCTGCTTATTTTGTAAGGTAAAGTGCGCAAGGATCATTTAAATTCCTGCAGTAGGAGAGACAGTTTAAATATAACCATGGAAAAAGCTGGGGTCTACTTGAGCGCCAAAAGATACCTTACTGCCCAGGGGTGGTGATCCCTAGCTATCACAGCAAGAAATAAGAGAAAAAAGGTGTGAACACAGGCGCCAAACCTAACAGAGGCTAAGGTATTAAGACTGCGTGCTACAATAAATGTAATAATATGATATTTAATACATTAAATTTAACACAATAACATAATAAATCAAGACTCTTGATAAAGGCCTAGCACGGGCCGAAACGCGTAGACCTTGCACTGGTAAGCCTTATTTCAATTGTTATTCCGATTTGTGAACTTTCTACACATTTTTTTCTATTTTTTCCACAGGAGGATCTCTATTATTGTGTATCTGCTATTTGTGGTTTGTTTTCAGTCCGCCAGTCACTAGGAGCATGGAGACACAGCTCTATTGATTTTTTGTGAATTTTTGTGACACTTAGGGGTAGTTATCCCTGTATATTTTTGCGTATGTTATACTTTTTAATAATTTTATTTTCATTTTTTCACTCACACCATTTTTTACTTTTTTGGATTTTGTTCATTTGGTCACATCACTGGATTTATTACACTTTGTCTTAGTTTGACTTTTGGATTATTGACATTTTCACCGACACACTGCCATCACAGTATTCACCACTGACTTTTCACCAGCTGCTCATACACGGATTGCCGGACCTCAGTTTTATCAATTTTATTGTTAACTTATTTGTGTCCTTATTTGACACACTCTCATTGTCATTTTTTCATCGCTTGCTTCATTTCATTGCCTGCATTTACCACTGGCTATTACCCTTGTTTTTATCATATTATCTTGTTTTATTGTGTATCAAGTTTTTATTGTGTATCAAGTTTTTTATTGCACCATCTACATCGTATGGATCCATGACATCTGTTTTTTTTTTCCATTAAATAATTTTTATTATTTTCAAAACAAAATCAAACTGAGAATCACACATAACAAGTGTACAAGGGTATAAAGTCAAGTGTACAGATAGTAGTCACATATACAGTAGCATATACATTAGGGTCTTAAAAACATAGCATAATGTCAATTTAAGGCATTCTAATCCAAGACCTGTGATTTCAAGAAGAAAAAAGTAAAACTTATTGTGTCAAAACACACAACCCCACCACAATTGTCAACATTGGCAATTTTAGCCTTTCTTATTATCAGGGTTCAATTGGTTTGCTGTTCCCATATAAAAATTATATCCGCAATAACATCCTGCTTTCTTTTATACACATAATATATTTTTTCCAGTTCAAGAACATGACTCACTTCTTTTACCCACATGTTGTAAGTAGGGGCAACAGTTTTCTTCCAGAACCTAGGGATCAAGCGTCTAGCGCAGCTGAGCATACAATGTAATAGTTTCTTTCTATACATACATGGAATTTTAGGGATATCACTCAACAGCACCAGACTTGGTGTGAGTGCAACAGGTCTTCCCAACACTCTGTCAATGTGTTGACTTATGTTGTCCCAATAGGAACGGAGGCAAGGACAGGACCACCAAATGTGTGAAAGAGTGCCCACCTCCCCACAGTATCTCCAGCACAGTGAAGAGGAATTAGGGAAAATACTTCGTAGGCGGTGGGGGGTCAGATACCACCTCGAAAGAAGTTTGTAGTTTGTTTCGACCATTGCCATTGACAGGGATGATTTTTTGGTCTCTAAAAAAATATGTTGCCACTGGGTGTCTGTGATTACTATATTTAACTCTTTTTCCCATTTTGTGGTGAACGTAGGTTTTTTTACCAGGGAAAGTTCCCCTAAGAAGTTTATATATGATAGATACATGAGATTTGGTGACTGAGGTAGATGTACACAATGTTTCAAAGGGAGTAAGAGGTCTCACAAGATTAGCCTTATGGGCACTAGTATGAATAGCATGTCTAATTTGAAGGTACGGGAACCAAAGGTGGAAGGGGGCTCCCAGGAGTTGATGGATATCAGCCTGGGATCTTATAAGTCCGTTTTGGAGTATCATGTGTGCTGGTAAATTAGTAGGTATAACCGCTAGCTGTGGTAGGGGGAAGGTGTGTGCTTGTAGCAGCAAGGGGTTATTAAGCACAGGGGATAGAGGGGAAATATGTGTCGAAATCTGATTCTCTTCAGCTAAAATTTTATTGCATATTTTAAAGGTGGAAGCTATATAATAGTTTCCCCAAATTTCTGTTGGTCTATTTCTATGTGGGATCCAGCAATGATCGCCTAAGTTGAGGCCGCCCACCAAGAACGATTCTATCTGTATCCAGGGTTTCTCCAGGGGAGAGTGTTTCCAAGCGACTATGCGAGCCATATGCACAGCCTTATAATAATACATCAGGTTTGGGGATCCCAAACCACCATCCTCTTTCTTTAGAAACAGAGTGTTCCTGGCTACTCTGGTTCTCTTATGGTCCAAATGAATAAGTCGAACATTTTTTGTTGTTTTAGTAGATACTGTGTGGGGAGATATAGTGGGAGGACTTGAAACAAATACAGGTATTTAGGGAGGAGGTTCATTTTTATTGCATTAATGTGTCCTGCCCAAGAAAGGTGGCCTTGTTTGCTCCAGAGTTCTAGCGATTTATTAGTTTCTGACTGGAGGGGCATATAATTAAGATTAAACAGTTCCGTGTAGTTGGGTGAGATGTCTATCCCTAAGTATCTTATTTTGCTAGTTATCTGGAATGAGGTATTGCTTGCTATATACTGTATTTCGTCCTCTGTAAGATGTATGGGTAATATCATTGACTTTTCCACATTGACAGAAAAGTTGGAAACCAGTTTATAACTCTCTAGTTCGCTGAGTATGGCGGGGATAGAGGAAAGTGGAGAGCTTATTGCGAATATGATGTCGTCAGCATATAAAAGACACTTTTGGCAGATCTCTCTGAAAGAGACTCCCCGAACAAGGGGATTACTTCTAATTTGCGCAGCCAATTCCTCCACCACCAGAGCGAATAGGAGGGGAGAAAGGGGGCATCCCTGACTAGTGCCATTGTTTATATGAATCGCTTGCGAGAGTGTATTATTTGCATTGACGCGCGCTGAAGGGCCAGAATAAAGTGCTTTAATACGAGCAATCAATTTTTGCGAGAATCCAAATTTTGACAGGATGGCCATGACATCTGTTTTATGTATTGATTTATTATGTTATTGTGTTAAATTTAATGTATTAAATATCATATTATTACATTTATTGTAGAACGCAGTCTTAATACCTTAGCCTCCGTTAGGTTTGGCGCCTGGGTTCACACCTTTTTTCTCAAGTTTAAATATAACTGTTATACTGATGCTTGCTTAATCAGCTGTGTCTGTTTAAGAATGCCTCTGTACTAAACAACAGCTTATAGTTCAAGAGTATTCGGATAGTATTTAGGTGTATATACCCATTTCCAGCCCAATACTAGTTATAACATTAAAGATTATTTATTATTAATTGTGTCCCATTAGTTTGCTAAAGTTTAAAAAAGTAAAAGTTTGAAAACACAACATCAACCTTCCCTTGACATGTTTCGCCGATTTACATTCCGGCTTTTTCAAAAGGTCAGATGATAAATTATCTCCTTGGAATTTGCCAACAACTGAAGCAGATGTCAAATTACTAAAGACAGTGGGAAAAAACTATTCTGAGAACACTAGATCCTGGAGAATGGCTTTCGTATAAAGTTTTAGAAGACGCTATAAGCAACTTTATCTGTCAGAGAAATCTGACAGATAAGGTTTTGTTATGTCCCACCTACATTTACCAGAGTGTGGTAAGAGGTAATGCAGGTATTTTCTATAGCTTCTTGGGGAAACATGTTGCTTTAAACAAAGACTCTCACTCTCATTCTCCTGTTGCCTTTTAACACAGATTCATTGGGTTCTGGAGAACACTGGTGCCCTGGGGTCATCATCTTTAATACCAAAGAAGTAATTATAGTGGACTCTATGAAAAAACTCAAATCATAGGCAGTAGAATCAAACTGAGACAGCTGCCTGAAGAACCTTTCTACCAAAGACTGCTTTAGAAGAAGCAAATACATCAAAATGGTAACATTTAGTAAATGTATGCAAAGAAGAACAAGTTGCTGCTTTGCAAATCTGATCAACTGAAGCTTCATTCTTGAAAGCCCAAGAAGTGGCAACTGATCTAGTAGAATGAGCTGTAATTCGCTGAGGTGGAGACTGCCCCGCCCCCAAATAAGCTTTGTGAATCAAAAGTTTTAACCAAGATGCCAAAGAAATGGCAGAGGCTTTCTGACCTTTCCTGAAACCAGAGAAAATAACAAATAGACTAGAAGTCTTTCTGAAATCTTTAGTAGCCTCAACATTGTATTTCAAAGCTCTTACCACATCCAAAGAATGTAAAGATCATTCAAGAGAATTCTTAGGATTAGGACACAAGGAAGGAACAACAATTTCCCTATTAATGTTGTTAGAATTCACAACTTTAGGCAAAAATTTAAACAAAGTCCGCAAAACAGCCTTGTCTTGATGAAAAATCAGATAAGGAGACTCACAAGAGAGAGCCGACAACTCAGAAACTCTTCTAGCAGAAGAGATAGCCAAAATAAATAACATTTTCCAAGAAAGTAGCTTAATATCCAAAGAATGCATAGGCTCAAAAGGAGGAGCCTGCAAAATCCTTAAAACCAAATTAAGACTCCAAGGAGGAGAAATAGACTTAATAACAGGTTTGATACAAATCAAAGCCTGAACAAAACAGTGCATATCAGGACGTTGGCTAATGTTTCTATGAAATAGGACAGAAAGAGCAGAGATTTGTCCCTTCAAAGTATTTGCAGATAAACCTTTATCCAAACCATCCTGAAGAAACTGTAAAATCCTAGGAATTCTAAAAGAATGCCAAGAGAATTTATGAGAAGAACACCATGAAATATAACAAAGAAAGAAATGAGCAACAAACTGTGCTCACAAAAACTGAGTTCAGGTGTGTATAGTGTGCTAAGGGAGGCTGCCACCTTCGCGGCGTGCAGTGTTATAGGATCCTCAATGTATGAACACATCCAAAACAGTCCCCTAGTAGACCAAGGCAAGGGATACTTTCAGTAAAATTTGCACAGACTTAGAGCTTATAGGCAAAGAAACATTATCTGATAGCTGTTAGAGCAGTGGTAATTATGTGAGTTCAGGTGATAACTGCAAGTCCCAAGACAGAGATCACTGTACCAGTTACTTTTACACACACTGCCGGCTTCCCAATTCTGCAATCGGCAGCAAAGAGGTAAGTGAATTAGGAACTCAGATGCAGTAAATTCCCCAAATAGACCACTTCTGCAGATTACCAACAGGAAGATAGCCAAATAGATCAAACAGTCATAGGACAAAAAACAACAGTGCCAATGGTGCAAATGTGTACTCACAATACCGGGGATCTGTAGTAAGGTAATTTCGAGTTGTAATCCTCAACGCCGGGTGCATCACATACAGCTTGATGCCGGAAGAACACTGCTCAGCCACTCACAATAGCACACTCCTCCTCCAGTCAGTCAGAGTCAGCAGGGTCAGCTGGAGCCCAAATCGGCCCGGAAAAGCCAGCGGAAGTGGAGTCCCAGTACTCCACAGAGACATATGAAAAAAAGGTTATCCAGAGCTAGTCCAGGAAAAGGGAAGAAGATTCACTCCAGTTCCAAGTATAAAATGTAGAAAAAAGCCTTTATTAAGAAAACATAGGTAAAAACAGCGATCCCCTTTGCTTGTTTTCATTTGAGACCTCTGCAGCTTTGCATGCTGAATCAATGGTGCAGGGATTATACTCTGATATCATAGCTGATATACTTAAATCCCAACACTCAACTCTATCTGTCTTGGTGGTTGGACCATCACCATATTGTTCAAGGGGCCTCCTTTATTCGTCCTTCCTGGACTGTGATCTCAACCGATGCCAAGTTGGCCACTTCCTTTAAGGTCAGACTTTCTGTCTCAAATTTGAAGGTATTTGACTCAGTGATTAGCACTATGTTACAGGCTCATAAGTCTGTTTCAAGGAAGATTTATTAACAGGTTGGAAAAAACTATATTTCATGGTGAAAAAAAGGTTATCCAGAGCTAGTCCAGGAAAAGGGAAGAAGATTCACTCCAGTTCCAAGTATAAAATGTAGAAAAAAGCCTTTATTAAGAAAACATAGGTAAAAACAGGTCACAAAAATATCTCTGCATAGAGAACTTGTACAAAAAGTCTGACCGGTTTCGGCACAGAGTGGCCGTAGTCATAGACTGATAACAGGTGTTCAACAAAGAGCACCTGATATACCTGTTAGCCACTCCCCAAGTGGGAGTGGTGAAAATAAAACCTGGTTAAAAACATACTAGTATCTCTAAGCAGTACAGAAGAGGGATTTGACATATATATATAAAATACATGTATATGGGAATAGATAGTACAAATATAAGAAAATGACTTAAACAGATAAGTAACAAAAGCAGTGTGCTAAAATGTTACTAAGGATATCAGCAGTATTATGGAAAACAGCTAATTATATACAAATGTGAATGCACATACATAATTAAATAATGAAAATTCCATAAGTATAAAGTACAAAAATAATAAAAATACATATTTTAAATTACTTAATTACTATATGGAATTATTGTATACTCATTAGTTAGGTAGATAATATAACCTGAAAAAATATTTCCACATGATATAAAGCTGTCAATGGCATCCACATTAACCAGATATAAGCAACTCTATGCTGGTTGAATATTTACATAGGATAGTAATGCTCAAAATACACAAACACTATCTATGCCAAAAATTGATGATGTCAAATTCGGAATTGAAACCCCCAGGCAGCAGGCTACCAAGCCTATGTATCCAATAGATCTCTTGTCTTGAGAGAATATGGAATACGTTGCCCCCCCTTGTTGGTCTGGACACTTGTTCTATAGCCTGCCACCTGAGGGTTCCAACATCTCCCGAATGGACTTCCAAGAAATGCTTAGATAAAGCAGAGACTGCCCTTTCCTGTGAGACATAAGAGAGATGCTCCCTAATTTGCTTGCCCACAGGTCTAGTGGTTCTGCCCACGTATTGTTTGTTACACTGGGTGCACTCAATAAGATATATGACATATTTGCTGCCACACTTAATGCAACCTCTAGTGTCAAATACTTCTGACGTGCGGGCTGAGGTAAATGTTTTAGAAACATACATGTGGTCACATGACTTACATGTTCTTTTACCACATTTGTAAGTTCCCTTTACCTTCAGCCAGGAGCTACCACTATCCTTTTGTGGCAGCATACTAGGGGACAAGATGTTACCCAAGGTTAAATTCCGTTTGTAAATGAAATTACAGCCATCATCCCTAATTTTCCTTAAAACCGTGTCACCACGGAGAATAGGCAGATTCTTCTCAATTACCTTGCAAACTTTGTTGAACTGATTAGAAAAGGCCGTAACCAGGGTAGGTTTAAACCTAGAAGAAGGATGATGCATCAATTTGTTTTCTTTTTGCCGTCCATGGACACTTTTTCTGTCCATAGCCGATACCTCAGAGAAGGCCCTGTTTATCAAATTCTTGGGATACCCCCTGTCCTTCAATCTAAATTTTAGTTCCTCACTCTCTTTAAGGAAATCCTCTTCCCGTGAACAATTTCTTTTGATCCGCATGAATTGGCCCTTAGCAATGCCTTTAAAGACATGCCGGGGGTGACTGCTTCTGGCATGCAACAGCGTGTTCCCAGAAATAGGTTTCCTATAAAGAGATGAGGACACCCCCCTAGTTCAAAGGTGAAACTCAGGCCCACACTGTTGGTGTTAAACATGTCAACCAGTGATATTGCTTGATCTTTATTGCCTGACCAGATGACCAACAGGTCATCTATGTAGTGTAGATATTTAACAATATGCCGGGTATTGTCTCTATTACCTCCAAAGACATGGAACCGCTCCCACCAACCCATAAATAAATTGGCATAGGAGGGGGCAAACTTGGCCCCCATAGCGGTTCCACGCCTCTGGAGGTAAAACTTTCCCTCGAACATAAAGAAGTTATGCTGGAGTAGAAAAAGAACCGCTCTCAGCACAAACTCCCTATGCTCAAGGGAGAGGTCAGTCTCCAGTCTCAAAAAGTAAGATACTGCTTTTAGGCCACACTCGTGAGGTATAGAGGAGTACAGGGACACAGCGTCGATGGTAATCCAGCTGTAACCTGACTCCCAAGTCACGTCTTCAAATCTAGAGAGCAAATGAGTTGTGTCTTTAACAAAACTTGGCAACTTTTGAACCAGGGGTTGAAGGAATTGGTCCACCCATTTTGACAAAGGTTCCAGTAAGGAGCCAATCCCTGCCACTATTGGACTACCTTGTACATCTACTAGGCTCTTATGGACCTTTGGAAAGTGGTGGAAGATGGGCACCACAGGACTATCGACCATTAGACAATCATATGTCTGTTCATCAAAAATGCCCATCTCCACCCCATCATCCAAAATGTCCCTAAGAATTGCCCTGTACTGCATTGTGGGATCCCTGGCTAGTTCCATATAGGCCTCAGGATCTTCAAGTTGTCTTAAGGCCTCCTTGATGTACATGTCTTTATCCAGCAAGACCACACTGCCCCCTTTGTCTGACTGACGTATAACCACCTCCTTATTGTTCTGTAGGGTCGCTACTGCTTCTCTTTCTAGTCTAGACAAATTAGAGTGATGGTCTAATTTACTGGATTTATCCAGTGCAGTGAGATCTTCAATGACTCTTTTATGAAAAACTTCCAGGCCTTTACCCCTAGTTTGCAATGGATAAAAGTTTGACCTAGATTTCAAATTGTATTGATGGTAATTGGTTTGTGAGATAGTTGATATATATATATGTATTATATATGTATTATATATATATGTCAAATCCCTCTTCTGTACTGCTTAGAGATACTAGTATGTTTTTAACCAGGTTTTATTTTCACCACTCCCACTTGGGGAGTGGCTAACAGGTATATCAGGTGCTCTTTGTTGAACACCTGTTATCAGTCTATGACTACGGCCACTCTGTGCCGAAACCGGTCAGACCTTTTGTACAAGTTCTCTATGCAGAGATATTTTTGTGACCTGTTTTTACCTATGTTTTCTTAATAAAGGCTTTTTTCTACATTTTATACTTGGAACTGGAGTGAATCTTCTTCCCTTTTCCTGGACTAGCTCTGGATAACCTTTTTTTCACCATGAAATATAGTTTTTTCCAACCTGTTAATAAATCTTCCTTGAAACAGACTTATGAGCCTGTAACATAGTGCTAATCACTGAGTCAAATACCTTCAAATTTGAGACAGAAAGTCTGACCTTAAAGGAAGTGGCCAACTTGGCATCGGTTGAGATCACAGTCCAGGAAGGACGAATAAAGGAGGCCCCTTGAACAATATGGTGATGGTCCAACCACCAAGACAGATAGAGTTGAGTGTTGGGATTTATGTATATCTGCTATGATATCAGAGTATAATCTCTGCACCATTGATTCAGCATGCAAAGCTGCAGAGGTCTCAAATGAAAACAAGCAAAGGGGATCGCTCGATGCTGCAGTCATGAGACCTAAACTTCCATGCACATAGCCACTGAAGGGAATGATCGAGAATAAAGGTTTAGACAAGCTAAAACCAACTTCGTGTCTTGTCTGTTAAAGACAGATTCATGGACACTGAATCTATCTGGAAACCTAAAAAGGTGACCCTTGTTTGAGGAATCAAGAAACTCTTTTGTAAATTGATCCTTCAACCATGCCTTTGAAGAAACCACACTAGTTGTTTCATGTGAGATTCTGCTAAATAAAAAGACTGCACTAGTACCAAGATATCCTCCAAATAAGGAAACACTGCAATACCTTGCTTTCTGATTACAGATAGAAGGGCACCAAGAACCTTCAAGAAGATTCTTGGAGCTGTCACTAGGCCAAATGGAAGAACGACAAATTGGTAATGCTTGTTTAGAAAAGAGAATCTCAGAAACTGATACGTTTGGCAAGAGTGGAAATAGCCCCATCAACTTTAGGGACTTTTTCCCAAAACTCTATATTAGCCACAGGTAAAGGATACAACTTCTCAAGCCTAGAAGAAGGATTAAAAGAAGAAATATCAGAGATAGCATCTGGAATAGGAAAAACCTCAGGAGTAACCTCAGGAGGTTTAAAAACAGAATTTAAACATTTACTGGCTTTGTTATCAAGAGGACTAGACTCTTCAATACCCAATGTAAACAAAACTTCCTTCAACAAAGAATGAATATATTCAATCTTAAAAAGATAGGAAGATTTATCAATTTCATTGTCTGATGCAGGAATCTCTGAACCAGAGAGATCCTCATCAGCAGAGGATATTTCAGTATGTTGTCGGTCAATAAAAAATTTATCAGAATTATGAGAAGTTTTAAAAGACCTTTTACATTTATTTAAAGGCGGAATAGCAGACATAGCCTTCTCTATAGCTGCAGCAATATAATTCTTTACATCTGCAGGAATATCATGTTCATTAAATGTACATTAAATGTTGAAGGAACAACAGACAATGTATTTGTACTAATAGAAACATTATCAGCATGCAATAGCTAATCATGACAAATGCCACATAACTGAGCTGAAGAAATAACATCAGCTTGCTTACAACAAACACACTTAGCTTTGGTAGAATTGCATTTCCTCCAGTAACATCAGAGGCAGGATCAGTCTGAGACATCTTGCAAAATGTAAAAAGAAAAAAATAACATATAAACAAAATATCCAATTTTCTCATATAGCAGTTTCAGGAATGGGAAAAAATGCTTATGCTAAAATAATAAGCAAAAAAGCAAGCATCATAGCTCTCTAATATATAAAGAGAACAAGAAGCAAAAAGAGGAAGAGGGGTAATATAAAAAAAAAAATTGGCGCCAAGAATGACGCATGACGCAAAAGGAAGTGAAAACTTTTGGCGTCAAAGCTAACACCAGGAAATGACGCAACTCGCGTCATAACAAGCGCGACTTTGTGCCAAAAAACATCAACAAAGATGCAGAAAATGACGAGACTTGCATCACCATAAGCGCAACTTTGCGGCAAAAGTTTTTGGGCCAAGAATGACACAAATAAACATAATTTTGCATCCTCGCAAGCCTAGTTTGCCCGTGAAAATTTAGAAAACAAAGTCAAATTTTGAAAGAATTGGAACCCCAGGTAAGAAAAAAATTATCTAAATAAACTTCCCAAAAACATGATTTCCATACTGAAACTGTTAGACTGCAAAAGGGAAATATACATAGACCTGACTCATTGCAAATATAAGCAAACACATATATTTAAAACTTTACAATATAATATAAATCGCCAAACATATCTGAGAGTGTCTTAAAAAATGATATATACTTACCAGAAGACACCCATCCACATATAGCAGACAGCCAAAACAGTACTGAAAAATATCAGCAGAGTATAGGAGTATAACGTCGATTTGAAAAGGGAGGCAGGGGATGAATCCCTGCGACTGATTACAGAGAGCCTTTGAATAGATTTACCATAGGTGAAACCATGAAATCTACAGGCAATATTTCCTTCACATCCCTCTGACAAACACTGTACTCTGAGAGGAATTGGGCTTCAAAATGGTTAGAAGCGCCTATTATAGAAGAAATCAAGCCATCTTGCTTCACCACCTCCATAGGAGGCAAAGTTTGTAAAAACTAAGGCATGAATGTGGTGGGAGGTGTATTTATAGGCATTTTGATGTTTGGGAAACTTTCCCCCTCCTGGTAGGAATGTATATCCCATACGTCACTAGCTCATGGACTCTTGCCACTTACATGAAATAAATTGCCATGTACATCCTCAAAGGGCCAATGAGGGACAAGCTTCGATTAAGGGGTGTAACCAAATTCTTGTTGGAATGATTAGAAGTGAAGTAGTGGCTTATCACTGATAAAAGCTGCTACACTAGCTGTGAGAAGGGACTGATACAGACTCAAACAGATTCAAAGAAACAAATCCTCTGAGATCTTTTTGGCTACAGACTCACTTGGTTGGCACACACTCACTGGGCTAAAACAGAGATATACACGTTGCGCTAGTTTCTCCGACTCCATTTTGTTGGGACCCTTTCTTAGGATAAGAAAGATAACTTTCAGGCCTGTACCCTGGCAAACAGTGGAATATTCCTTCACGTATGAACAACAGAATATTGGAAAAAGCTGATCTCCCATGTGGGTATTTAGTATAGTGATTTTTGTAATTTAATATTATAAAGCAAAGGTATTCATTGTTGCTTTAGTTTAATTGAAGCTGGTGACTTAAAAGGGTATTTTGTATCTTAAACTTATGTCACATCGTCCTGTGTAGTTTAGAAATAATTATATTGGTGCTAAATAATTTTATTGCTGGAAAAGAAATTGGGTACTATATTTATGTCAGCCTTATTTCTTGTGAAATCTTTTAAGAACTGCACATAAATTGGTTGTTGTGTTGATAATATACAAACTTCTCTATTCGTTGTTGTTTAAGCATTGTAAGTTAGTGATCCATATTTTGGCATTGGACTTGTGTTGTTAGCTTATTACAAATTGACTTCTAAGTTTAATGGTAAGGTGTGATTTTAATAAGCGATTCATTTTGGTTAAGGTTAATTAATAGAAATATTTCTTTTATAGCTTGCTTGGTATATAAAATTGTAACAGCATAGACTTATATAATTGATTAAAAAACTATTTTCTACATAAATATAATCATTGTGTTTTAATAAGGATTAACTGATTGGAACTTTGGAAATATTGTTACGTAAATATATAATACGTTAGAGGTTACCACTGAAATAGAGTATAATTTATATTGTAACATGTTATATCTAACACTAAACATGTGAAAAGTTTCTTCCCTTGTGAATTTTTTCATGTTTTCTCAGAGTACTACTTTCTGTAAAACTTTTTCCACACTCTGTACATGTGAAAGGTTTTTCTCCTGTGTGAATCCTTTCATGAGTTTTCAGATGACTCTTGTTTGTAAAACTTTTTCCACACTCTGTACATGTGAAAGGCTTTTCTTCTGTGTGAATCCTTTCATGAGTTTTCAGAGTACTTATTCGTGTAAAACTTTTCCCACACTCTGTACATGTGAAAGGCCTTTCTCCTGTGTGAATCCTTTCATGTTTTTTCAGACTACTCATTTGTGCAAAATTGTTTCCACACTCTGTACATGTGAAAGGCTTTTCTCCTGTGTGAATCCTTTCATGTTTTTTCAGATCACTCTTTTCTATAAAACTTTTCCCACACTCTGTACATGTGAAAGGCTTTTCTCCTGTGTGAATCCTTTCATGTTTTTTCAGTTTACTCTTTTCTATAAAACTTTTCCCACACTCTGTACATGTGAAAGGCTTTTCTCCTGTGTGAATCCTTTCATGTTTTTTCAGACTACTCATTTGTGCAAAATTGTTTCCACACTCTGTACATGTGAAAGGCTTTTCTCCTGTGTGACTCCTTTCATGTTTTTTCAGACTACTCATTTGTGCAAAATTGTTTCCACACTCTGTACATGTGAAAGGCTTTTCTCCTGTGTGAATCCTTTCATGTTTTTTCAGACTACTCATATGTGTAAAATTGTTTCCACACTCTGCACATGTGAAAGGCTTTTCTCCTATGTGAATCCTTTCATGTTTTTTCAGAGTACTTTTATGTGTAAATTTTCTTCCACACTCTGTACATGTGAAAGGCTTTTCTTCTGTGTGAATCCTTTCATGAGTTTTCAGATGACTCTTTTCTGTAAAACTTTTTCCACACTCTGTACAAGGGAAAGGTTTTTCTCCTGTGTGAATCCTTTCATGAGTTTTCAGATGACTCTTTTCTGTAAAACTTTTTCCACACTCTGTACATGTGAAAAGCTTTTCCTCTGTGTGAATCCTTTCATGAGTTTTCAGATGACTCTTTTCTGTAAAACATTTTCCACACTTTGTACATGTGAAAGGCTTTTCTCCTGTGTGAATCCTTTCATGAGTTTTCAGATTACACTTTTCTGTAAAACTTTTTCCACACTTTGTACATGTAAAAGGTTTTTCTCCTGTGTGAATCCTTTCATGACTTTTCAGATGACTCTTATGTGTAAAACATTTTCCACACTCTGTACATGTGAAAGGCTTTTCTCCTGTGTGAATACTTTCATGAGTTTTCAGAGTACTCTTAACTGTAATACTTTTTCCACACTCTGTGCATGTGAAAGGCTTATCTCCTTTGTGAATCCTTTCATGAATTTTCAGATTACTCTTTTCTGTAAAACTTTTTCCACACTCTGTACATGTGAAAGGCTTTTCTCCTGTGTGAATCATTTCATGATTTTTTAGATTACTCTTTTTTGTAAAACTTTTTCCACACTCATCACATGTGAAAGTCTTTTCTTTTGTGTGGATCTTTTTATGTTTTCTAAGAAGCTTATTTTGTGTGAAGCATTTTCCACACTCTGCACACATAAAAGGTCTTTCTCCTGTGTGAATCCTTTCATGAGTTTTCAGTTTTCCCTTTTGTTTAAAACATTTTCCACATTGACTACAGGTGAATTGTTTCTCCCCTGTGTGAATAAGTTTGTGTGCTCGCAAAGTTGACTTGCCATCAAACATTTTCCCACATTCTGTACATATAAAAAAGAATTCTCCTGTGTGAATTCTTTTGTGAACAAAGAGACTGGACCTTTGGGTAAACTGTACTCCACACTCTATACAACTGAACAGTTTCTCCCCTGTGTGGGTCCTTTTATGAGCTATAAGTTTTGTCATTTGTATAAAACATTTGCCGCACTCAGTACAATTGTGGGGCTTCTCACCTGTGTGAGTTTTGTGGTGTTGTAGGAGATTAGCTTTCCATCTAAAACTTTTCTCACACTCTGTACATTTGAAAGGTTTCTCCTTTATATGAATAATTTGGCTAGACTGTAGAGTTTTTCCTTTTTTTAAATGTTTTGAAAACTCAGTAAATGTGTGCGGTTTATCCTCTGGGATATTCATTTCACTAGATAAGGCATAAATCTTGTCCTCTTGTTTGATGACTAAATTACTCTCTGTACATAATGATTGCTGCCCAGTTCCTGCCAATTCACCATCGCCTTTAAATATCTGCTGTGATATTCCCAATGTTTGTAAATAGTCATAAGTATCTAGAAATGTTGGAGTCTGTGGTATCATTCTGCTGCTTCCTGTAGTGAAGGATGGATATGAACTACTCACGTGTTTGTCTACATAAAAATAAATGGAATAAAGAAAAATAAGATTGTTTATTTTTAAATGTATTTACTTGTAAATCACAAATTAAAAAAAGATGACAAAGAATGTAAACATTTCTACATCATACTAAACTAAATTACTGATGAAAATAAGTTGTAGTGCCCCATTAAACAAGGTGTGTGTGGATAATGTTCTCAACCAGGGAACAAGTACATCTGTATTCTGGGCAAGAGAGGTAGCATCCTTTATCCTCATTTAAAATTGCATAAGCAACTGCACATACAGCTCTGCCCAGCTCATGCTTAACCAGTTGGGTGAGAATATGATGTCTTAATCATCACAGACTAATAAACAGTGTGAGATGTTTTGAGAGGGTAAAAATCAGTGACCTTATGATAAATCTTTAGCTTTTGGCTGTGGTTGTTCTATTTATATAAACAGCCAAAAACTTTATTATTTTAATAATACTCACCGTAAAAATAAGCACACAAATAAGTGGTGGTTCTAGGGTGGAGAACAGTGGGGGATTAGTGTGTGTTCCACACGTGGGAACAAGGTAGGCATAAGTGTAGTTATGAATGTTCCATAAGCGAGGTCAGGGCAGGGGAAGATAAAGTTGCAGGTGTTTTGAGTAATGAACCAGGTCTGGGGGTGAGGTTAGGCAGTTGTTGGACAAATGTTCTTAAAAGATGCAGATATAAATATAATCCTATAATATAAAAGGCCAAGTGTGTTTGTCCTAAGCTGTCATGCGCAGTAGAGACAGCACGAGGACAAACACACCTGTCCTTTGAGTTCCTAGCTGATCTGTGGCAGAAGTGTGCACGACCGGCATGGCTATGGTCGGGCACCAATGGCCGTGAAGGGGGCATGGCCGGGCGTGAAGGGGGCGTGGCCAGTTGCGGTCACGCGATAGAAGGGAGATAGAGAGGGGGAGAGAGATAGAGGGGGGAGAGAGATAGAGGGGGGGAGAGATAGAGGAGAGAGAGAGGTTGAGAGAGAGAGAGGAGAGAGAGAGAAGGGGGGAGAGAGAGGGGGGGAGAGATAGAGAGAGGGGGGAGAGAGAGAGGGGGGAGAGAGAGAGAGGGGGGAGAGAGAGAGAGGGGAGGAGAGAGAGGGGGGGAGAGAGAGAGGGAGGCAGAGAGAGGGAGGGGGAGAGAGAGAGAGGGGGAGAGAAAGAGAGGGGGGGAGAGAGAGAGGGGGGAGAGAGAGAGAGAGAGAGAGAGAGAGGGGGAGAGAAAGAGGGGGGAGAGAGAAAGAGGGGTGAGAGAGAAAGAGGGGGGAGAGAGAAAGAGGGGGGGGGGAGAAAAAGGGGGGAGAGAGAAAGAGGGGGGAGAGAGAGGGGGGGGGGAGAGAGAGGGGGGGGGGGAGAGAGAGAGAGGGGAGAGAGAGAGAGAGAGCAAAAGGAGAGGGGGGAGATAGAGAGCAAAAGAGGGGGGTGAGAGAGAGCACAAAAGTGAGGGGGAGAGCGAGAGAGAGAGCAAAAGAGCGGGGGGAGAGAGAGAGAGCACAAAAGAGAGGGGGGAGAGAGAGCGCAAAAAAGAGGGGGGAGAGAGAGCGCAAAAGAGATGGGGAGAAAGAGAGAAAGCAAAAGAGGGGGGAGAGAGAGCACAAAAGAGATGGGGAGAGAGAGAGAGCAAAAGAGGGGGGAGAGAGAGAGCAAAAGAGGGGGGAGAGAGCGCAAAAGAGAGGGGAGAGAGAGAGCGCAAAAGAGAGGGGGGGAGAGAGCGCAAAAGAGAGGGGGGGAGAGAGAGAGCAAAAGAGGGGGGAGAGAGAGAGAGAGCAAAAGAGGGAGGAAAGAGAGAGAGCAAAAGAGGGGGGGCAAGAGAGAGCACAAAAGAGAGGGGGGGAGAAAGCGCAAAAGAGAGGGGGGAGAGAGAGCGCAAAAGAGAGGGGGAGAGACAGCGCAAAAGAGAGGGGAGAGAGAGAGCGCAAAAGAGGGGGGGGAGAGCACAAAAGAGGGGGGAGAGAAAGAGCGCAAAAGAGAGGGGGGAAGAGCGTAAAAGAGAGGGGAGAGAGAGAGAGCACAAAAGAGAGGGGGAGAGAGAGAGCGCAAAAGAGAGGGGAGAGAGAGGGGGGAGAGAGAGCGCAAAAGAGAGGGGAGAGAGAAAGGGGGGAGAGAGCGCAAAAGAGATGGGGTAGAGAGAGAGCGCAAAAGAGATGGAGGAAAGAGCGCAAAAGAGAGGGGGAGAGAGAGCGCAAAAGAGAGGGGGAGAGAGAGAGAGGGGGGAGAGAAAGAGAGCGAAAAAGAGGGGGGAGAGAGAGAGCAAAAAAGTGAGGGGGAGAGAGAGAGCGCAAAAGAGAGGGGGGAGAGAGCGCAAAAGAGAGGGGAGAGAGAGCAAAAGAGAGGGGACAGAGAGCAAAAGAGGGGGGAGAGAGCGCAAAAGAGAGGGGGGGGGAGAGAGAGCAAAAGAGGGAGGAAAGAGAGAGAGCAAAAGAGGGGGGAGAGAGAGAGCACAAAAGAGAAGGGGAGAGAGCGCAAAAGAGAGGGGGGAGAGAGAGCGCAAAAGAGAGGGGGAGAGACAGTGCAAAAGAGAGGGGAGAGAGGGAGAGCGCAAAAGAGGGGGGGAGAGCACAAAAGAGGGGGGAGAGAGAGAGCGCAAAAGAGAGTGGGGGGAAGAGCGCAAAAGAGAGGTGGGGAAGAGCGCAAAAGAGAGGGGGGAGAGAGCGCAAAAGAGAGGGGGGGAGAGCGCAAAAGAGAGGGGGGAGAGAGAGCGCAAAAGAGAGGGGGAGAGAGCGCAAAAGAGAGGGGGGGAGAGAGCGCAAAAGAGAGGGGAGGAGAGAGCGCAAAAGATATGAGGGAGAGAGAGAGCACAAAAGAGAGGGGAGAGAGAGGGGGGAGGGAGAGCGCAAAAGAGAGGGGAGAGAGAAAGGGGGGGAGAGCACAAAAGAGATGAGGTAGAGAGAGAGCACAAAAGAGATGGAGGAGAGAGAGCACAAAAGAGAGGGGGAGAGAGAGAGCGCAAAAGAGATGGAGGAGAGAGAGCGCAAAAGAGATGGAGGAGAGAGAGCGCAAAAGAGAGGGGAGAGAGAGAGCGCAAAAGAGAGGGGGGAGAGAGAGCGCAAAAGAGATGGAGGAGAGAGAGAGAGCGCAAAAGAGATGGAGGAGAGAGAGCGCAAAAGAGGGAAGAAAGAGAGAGAGCAAAAGAGGGGGGCAAGAGAGAGCACAAAAGAGAGGGGGGAGAAAGCGCAAAAGAGAGGTGGGAGAGAGAGCGCAAAAGAGAGGGGGGAGAGACAGCGCAAAAGAGAGGGGGAGAGAGAGAGCGCAAAAGAGGGGGGGAGAGCACAAAAGAGGGGGGAGAGAAAGAGCGCAAAAGAGAGGGGGGAAGAGCGTAAAAGAGAGGGGAGAGAGAGAGAGCACAAAAGAGAGGGGGAGAGAGAGAGCGCAAAAGAGAGAGGAGAGAGAGGGGGGGAGTGAGAGCGCAAAAGAGAGGGGAGAGAGAAAGGGGGGAGAGAGCGCAAAAGAGATGGGGTAGAGAGAGAGCGCAAAAGAGATGGAGGAAAAAGCGCAAAAGAGAGGGGTAGAGAGAGCGCAAAAGAGAGGGGGAGAGAGAGAGGGGGGGGGAGAGAGAGGGGGGAGAGAAAGAGAGCGAAAAAGAGGGGGGAGAGAGAGAGCAAAAAAGTGAGGGGGAGAGAGAGAGAGAGAGCAAAAGAGGGGGGGGGAGAGAGAGAGAGCAAAAGAGGGGGGATAGAGAGAGCACAAAATAGAGGAGGGGAGAGAGAGCACAAAAAAGAGGGGGGGAGAGAGAGCACGAAAGAGATGGGGAGAAAGAGAGAGAGCAAAAGAGGGGGGAGAGAGAGAGAGAGCAAAAGAGGGGGGGAGAGAGAGCGCGCAAAAGAGAGGGGGGGAGAGAGAGCACAAAAAGAGGGGGGAGAGAGAGCGCAAAAAAGAGGGGGGAGAGAGAGCGCAAAAAAGAGGGCGGAGAGAGCGCAAAAGAGATAGGGAGAGAGAGAGAGAGCAAAAGAGAGGGGAGAGAGAGAGAGAGCAAAAGAGGGGGGGAGATAGCGCAAAAGAGAGGGGGGGAGAGAGAGCGCAAAAGAGAGGGGGGAGAGAGCGCAAAAGAGAGGGGAGAGAGAGAGCAAAAGAGGGGGGAGAGAGCGCAAAAGAGAGGGGGGGAGAGAGAGCAAAAGAGGGAGGAAAGAGAGAGAGCAAAAGAGGGGGGAGAGAGAGAGCACAAAAGAGAAGGGGAGAGAGCGCAAAAGAGAGGGGGAGAGAGAGCGCAAAAGAGAGGGGGAGAGACAGTGCAAAAGAGAGGGGAGAGAGGGAGAGCGCAAAAGAGGGGGGGAGAGCACAAAAGAGGGGGGAGAGAGAGAGCGCAAAAGAGAGTGGGGGAAGAGCGCAAAAGAGAGGTGGGGAAGAGCGCAAAAGAGAGGGGGGAGAGCGCAAAAGAGAGGGGGGGAGAGCGCAAAAGAGAGGGGGAGAGAGCGCAAAAGAGAGGGGGAGAGAGCGCAAAAGAGAGGGGGGGAGAGAGTGCAAAAGAGAGGGGAGGAGAGAGTGCAAAAGAGATGAGGAAGAGAGAGAGCACAAAAGAGAGGGGAGAGAGAGGGGGGGAGGGAGAGCGCAAAAGAGAGGGGAGAGAGAAAGGGGGAGAGCACAAAAGAGATGAGGTAGAGAGAGAGCACAAAAGAGATGGAGGAGAGAGAGCACAAAAGAGAGGGGGAGAGAGAGAGCGCAAAAGAGATGGAGGAGAGAGAGCGCAAAAGAGAGGGGGAGAGAGAGCGCAAAAGAGATGGAGGAGAGAGAGCGTAAAAGAGAGGGGAGAGAGAGAGCACAAAAGAGAGGGGGGAGAGAGAGCGCAAAAGAGATGGAGGAGAGAGAGAGAGAGCGCAAAAGAGATGGAGGAGAGAGAGCGCAAAAGAGAGGGGGAGAGAGAGAGAGCGCAAAAGAGAGGGGGAGAGAGAGAGTGCAAAAGAGAGGGGGAGAGAGCGCAAAAGAGAGGGGGGAGAGAGAGAGAGCGCAAAGAGAGGGGGGAGAGAGAGAACGCAAGAGAGGGGGAGAGAGAGAACGCAAAAGAGAGGGGGAGAGAGAGAGCAAAGGGTGTGACCGCTGTACTGCAAAAAATGGCCCGTGTGAACGGACTTTAGGACTAGTAGTTTATATTTGTTTAATGAGTGATCTATTCAGTTTTCCCAGTAATTAAAGTCAGCATAACATCTATTTTACTCACCTAACACATATGAGTTCATGCTGATAACAGGCTCCAACGTCTGTGCTCAGGAAGAAGGTTCCCTTATTCACTCCAGTTACAGCAATACCCGATATCTCTCAGTGCTCTGGCCGTGTCTGTAAAAAGTATATTAAATGGTTTAGACAGATAATAATAAATAATGGTTCTGATTAACTGTACGTATAGTATAATTATTGTGACAAAGCTTATAATGCACTATGGTGCGCTAGCTGCTGATTAGTGGCACATACAAGCCTCTTGCCATTGGCTCACCTTAGGTGCTCAGCTAGCTCCCAGTAGTGCATTGCTGCTGCTTCAAAAAAGGATATCTAGAGAATTAAGCAAATATCTTAATAGAAGTAAATTGGAAAGTTGTTTTAAATCTATATGTTCTATTTAAATAATGAAAAACATTTGGGGTTTCTTGTTATTTTAAGTGAAAACCAAATTTTCAGGACACTGTCCCTTTAATCCTTTTAGTGCTAAGCACTTTCCCACCTGGGTGCAAAGCTGGATTTGAGGGATTTTTATTTTTTGAAATATATATATTTTTTTAACTTTTTTACTTATTTTTTCAGATCCCAAGACTTACCGTTGGAAAGGTTAGGCGATTCCCTTCCCAACGGTGGGTCTTGGGGGTCTGTAGCCATTTAGATGCCTTAGATACAGGCTTTTAAGCAGCATGCCCCCATTTCCCTATACTGAGACAATATTAATAGGGGGTGCCCTTGAGATCAGTTTCTTATAGTAACAATGTTCAATTGCTAATGCAGTATAAGATAAATAGTATATCTATCTACTTATAGTACCAAAAAGAGCAAATGACACCTAAAGTCAAAACATCAGCTGTTAAGATTATTCACATAAATTCATAAAATATAATGAATCAAAAGCGACGCGTTTCTCAGCCTATGGCTGTTTCATCAGGCTCCTGATGAAACAGCCATAGGCTGAGAAACGCGTCTATTTTGATTCATTATATTTTAATAAAGCAATTTTAATTTTTTAAAACACTTGTTGCCTTTTTATCTGGAATATATACTTGTGGATACCTTGGGTCCCCTGATTGGTTTGGAAGACCTAGCTGCCTGTTTGCCTTTGAACTAAGTCTGTTGGGTGACTGAATTGACCCCAGCCTGCCCTATTAGCATCAATGGAGATGCTACAACAAATGTGAGTGCAAACTTGTATATTTATCCACATAAATCTTGGCTAAACAGTACTAGGCCATATTGGCACTTTGTGTCTTTCATATTTCCTCTATACAGATTTTACACTGATTCCAGGAGGTCGGTCTGCTGGGTGACTGTTATAGATCCCAGACTGCTTCTATAGCACCACTTGAGATGCTCCACTATATGTGAGTGTATCTCCTTTACATACAAATATCTATCTTTGGAACAAACAATATTGGGCCATGTGGCGCATCTGTTTCTGCTTGTTTTTTTAATTTCCCTATACTGTCTATTGTATTTTTTAAATAAAGTTGCGCGTGACATCACCACGCGAAACGTAAAGCCCCGGCGATGCCAAAGGAGTCTGGCTGCATACTGGAGCTCCACTCTAGACAGGAAACATGTGACCTCCACTCAAAGCTTTTTTTTTTTTTTTAAACAACTTTAATGTAACAAACAACCTATAGACAATCATTCTGAAAACTAAACATTTTGCAGCTTTCTTGTTTCTTAATGTTCTCTCACAGTGGTTTATGTTGATTGTCATTTATAAGGTAACCACGTTGACTGTCACTTATAAGGTAACTACTGTGAGTGTCATTTATAAGGTAACCACTGTGACTGTCATTTATAAGGTAACCACTGTGACTGTCATTTATAAGGTAACTACTGTGAGTGTCATTTATAAGGTAACCACTGTGACTGTCATTTATAAGGTAACCACTGTGACTGTCACTTATAAGGTAACCACTGTGACTGTCACTTATAAGGTAACCACTGTGACTGTCATTTATAAGGTAATCACTGTGACTGTCATTTATAAGGTAACCACTGTGACTGTCATTTATAAGGTAACTACTGTGAGTGTCATTTATAAGGTAACCACTGTGACTGTCATTTATAAGGTAACCACTGTGACTGTCACTTATAAGGTAACCACTGTGACTGTCATTTATAAGGTAACTACTGTGACTGTCATTTATAAGGTAACCACTGTGACTGTCACTTATAAGGTAACTACTGTGAGTGTCACTTATAAGGTAACCACTGTGACTGTCATTTATAAGGTAACCACTGTGACTGTCACTTATAAGGTAACTACTGTGAGTGTCATTTATAAGGTAACCACTGTGACTGTCATTTATAAGGTAACCACTGTGACTGTCACTTATAAGGTAACCACTGTGACTGTCATTTATAAGGTAATCACTGTGACTGTCATTTATAAGGTAACTACTGTGACTGTCATTTATAAGGTAACCACTGTAAATGTCATTTATAAGTTAACTACTGTGAGTGTCACTTATAAGGTAACCACTGTGACTGTCATTTATAAGGTAACCACTGTGACTGTCACTTATAAGGTAACCACTGTGACTGTCATTTATAAGGTAACTACTGTGACTGTCACTTATAAGGTAACCACTGTGACTGTCATTTATAAGGTAACCACTGTGACTGTCACTTATAAGGTAACTACTGTGAGTGTCACTTATAAGGTAACCACTGTGACTGTCATTTATAAGGTAACCACTGTGACTGTCATTTATAAAGGTAACCACTGTGACTGTCACTTATAAGGTAACCACTGTGACTGTCATTTATAAGGTAACTACTGTGACTGTCACTTATAAGGTAACCACTGTGACTGTCATTTATAAGGTAACCACTGTGACTGTCACTTATAAGGTAATTACTGTGAGTGTCACTTATAAGGTAACCACTGTGACTGTCATTTATAAGGTAACCACTGTGACTGTCACTTATAAGGTAACCACTGTGACTGTAATTTATAAGGTAACCACTGTGACTGTCATTTATAAGGTAACCACTGTGACTGTCATTTATAAGGTAATCACTGTGAGTGTCACTTATAAGGTAACCACTGTGACTGTCACTTATAAGGTAACCACTGTGACTGTAATTTATAAGGTAACCACTGTGACTGTCATTTATAAGGTAACTACTGTGAGTGTCACTTATAAGGTAACCACTGTGACTGTCATTTATAAGGTAACCACTGTGACTGTCACTTATAAGGTAACCACTGTGACTGTCATTTATAAGGTAACCACTGTGACTGTCATTTATAAGGTAATCACTGTGACTGTCATTTATAAGGTAATCACTGTGAGTGTCATTTATAAGGTAACCACTGTGAATGAACATTAAGAACAAGAAAGCTGCAAAATGTACAAGCAGGGTCGGCTCCAGAACGAATGAAATGGGGGGGCATTTTTTTTTCACGAGGGGGCACGCATTTACAAAGCATGTATGAGAGTCAAAATGACATGCAGTGAGGTCAGAGGCTGTTGAGGCATTGTCTATGATACGCCCGAGAAACACACATATGCACACACATGCTCTCTCATAATTACACATAAAGATGCTCTGTCTAACACACACACACGCTTTGTCACTCACACATGCTATCATACTTATACATACAGATGATCCCTCACACACAGACAGATTCTCTCATACTTACACATGCACATACAGATTATCTCTCTCTTACACACACACACACACACACACACACACACACACACACACACACACACACACACACACACACACACACACACACACACACACACACACACACATATTCTCTCATACTTACACATGCACATACAGATGATCTCTCTCTCTCTCACACACACAGATTCTCTCATACTTACACATGCACATACAGATGATCTCTCACACACACAGATTCTCTCATAATTACACATGCACATACAGATGATCTCTCTCACACAGACACAGATTCTCTCATACTTACACATGCACATACAGATCATCTCTCTCACACACACACAGATTCTCTCATACTCTCTCATACTTACACATGCACATACATATGCTCTCTCATACTACCACATGCACATAAAGATGATCTCTCTCTCTCTCACACACACACACCCCCCCACACAAAGGGAGAAAGGGGAGGTAAGAGACTGTATTTGACAATGTCAAGTGCAGTGGTATGTGAAAAAATGCAATCTTGGCTTCTTTAAACTCTAAGGTAAGGTGCCTCTTCCATCTGCCTGTCTCAGCCTTACTCACTGCCTGTGCTGACATGGTTACTTTCAGAGTGTACACAGCACACTGTTTCAATCCCTATTTTAACAACCTGTGTCCTCCAGGAATATATTTAAAATATTGATTCTAGCCCATAAAATATTTAATATAACTAACACTGCACCTAATTTATACCTTAGGCTTGAACAACATATAATGTCCTAGATTAACTAAACTGCCCTGGATTCATTTAAGTTTGCAGGGTATTAGGAGAACCATAAGAGAGGTGTGTTGCTAACAGGAAGGATTACTAAACTAAAGTATATAAATGAATCGTATACACCTGCAGAGTCAGACAGATATTAAATTTAATAGGATGGTATACACCAGTAGGCAGACATTAACAAGATGATATACACCAGCAGACAGAAATTAACAGGATGGTATACAACTATGCACCAGTAGACACTCATATTAACAGGATGGAATACACCAGTAGACACAGACATTAACAGGATGGTATACACCAGTAGACACAGACATTAACAGGATGGTATACACCAGTAGACACAGACATTAACAGGATGGTATACACCAGTAGGCACAGACATTAACAGGATGGTATACACCAGTAGACACAGACATTAACAGGATGGTATACACCAGTAGACACAGACATTAACAGGATGGTATACACCAGTAGACACAGACATTAACAGGATGGTATACACCAGTAGACACAGACATTAACAGGATGGTATACACCAGTAGGCACAGACATTAACAGGATGGTATACACCAGTAGACACAGACATTAACAGGATGGTATACACCAGTAGACACAGACATTAACAGGATGGTATACACCAGTAGACACAGACATTAACAGGATGGTATACACCAGTAGACACTCATATTAACAGGATGGAATACATCAGTAGACACAGACATTAACAGGATGGTATACACCAGTAGACACAGAGATTAACAGGATGGTATACACCAGTAGACACAGACATTAACAGGATGGTATACACCAGTAGGCACAGACATTAACAGGATGGTATACACCAGTAGGCACAGACATTAACAGGATGGTATACACCAGTAGACACAGACATTAACAGGATGGTATACACCAGTAGACACAGACATTAACAGGATGGTATACACCAGTAGACACAGACATTAACAGGATGGTATACACCAGTAGACACAGACATTAACAGGATGGTATACACCAGTAGACACAGACATTAACAGGATGGAATATACCAGTAGACACAGACATTAACAGGATGGAATACACCAGCAGACACAGACATTAACAGGATGATATACACCAGTAGACACAGACATTAACAGGATGATATACACCAGTAGACACAGACATTAACAGGATGGTATACACCAGTAGACACTCATATTAACAGGATGGAATACATCAGTAGACACAGACATTAACAGGATGGTATACACCAGTAGACACAGACATTAACAGGATGGTATACATCAGTAGACACAGACATTAACAGGATGATATACACCAGTAGACACAGACATTAACAGGATGATATACACCAGTAGACACAGACATTAACAGGATGGTATACATCAGTAGACACAGACATTAACAGGATGATATACACCAGTAGACACAGACATTAACAGGATGATATACACCAGTAGACACAGACATTAACAGGATGGTATACACCAGTAGACACTCATATTAACAGGATGGAATACATCAGTAGACACAGACATTAACAGGATGGTATACACCAGTAGACACAGACATTAACAGGATGGTATACATCAGTAGACACTCATATTAACAGGATGGAATACATCAGTAGACACAGACATTAACAGGATGGTATACACCAGTAGACACAGAGATTAACAGGATGGTATACACCAGTAGACACAGACATTAACAGGATGGTATACACCAGTAGACACAGACATTAACAGGATGGTATACACCAGTAGACACAGAGATTAACAGGATGGTGGTATGTACTAGAAGACAGACATTAATGGGATATACCCAACTCTTGACTTTTGATATTTGTTAAGCTCAGCCTCTGAACTTTGAACTAGAATTTAACTCTTTAACAATTCTGTTCAAATTATCTCCTAGGAGTCAGACCAAAAATATATATTACGCATGACTAGTGCAGTTATTAACCCCTTAACCAGTAATGAATAGAACTGTGATCTCCTCAGCTAACAGTAGCAAACAGCAGAAGCAGATGCTAACCCTCCTCAAAGCTTCCAGACCAGTAAAACACAGTCACACTGATAAACTTTGAAGTTATTAACACCTGGCTGCTGATCTTTTTGTCCCTTGGCTGCTCATTCACTTGCACTCCACAAAGAAATTTAATCATGTTAAATGATAATCCACTCTAAATACTCCAGTCCATATAAAACACTGTCTGTAGAGTCTAGACTGTATGATATAGAGAAAACAGCACTCTCTGGGATTGACAAAAGGTAAAGTAATCCTTTTATTAACAACTGGTTAAAAGGATTACTTTACCTTTTTGTCAAGCCAAGAGAGTGCTGTTTTCTCCATATCATATTGACTATTACCCAGCACCCTGGCAAGTAAACTCTGTGAGAGTGCACCTATCTCTAATATTTATTTATATATATATATATATATATATATATATATATATATATATATATATATATATATATATGTATACATATATATGTATATAAACACAAGCGAATTAACAAAACAGCCCTTGTTGCCATTACATTAATATTCATATAAACAAAATACATTCTCAAATGTATTTAAAACACTCCTAAGACCCTTAGATAAATACACTACTAAAATAAAAACTAAAAACATTTATTGCTTTGTAGTATATAGTAACTTATTAAATCGTTGGGTTTTTTTTGTTGTTATTTGTGAAAAATCCCTACATTTTTCAAATTAGGTACATAACCTGATAATGTGCTGTAAATGCATAAGTGTAACCCCCTGCAGTGCACTCAGTATAACTTACTCTCAAACGGTGGCCGGCTCATCAGGATAAAAAATTGTGAATAAAAAAAAAAAGTAGATTACTTACCTAATACCAACAATGGTCCTTAGCAGGTGCGGCTCGCTCCATGGCTGCTTGACTCCAGTCTCTCCACTGATTGCGTCAGTCACTGTCACTATCTTCTTCTTGAATCTTCAATTCCTTCCCGCCTGGCTTCTTCTTACTGTGCACTTTCCACGTGACAGTCAGCTCCAAGGTTCCCTCCTCCGCATCATCAGCAGTGACGTGACTGAAAAGACCGCTGCTTAGCTACCCAAAGAGGCTTCAAAGATAGCAGCTTCAAATGGAAGCGTATGGGCCACGATGAGCTCAGCTTTTAAGCACCAGTGGGTGGCGCTGGCTCAGTTGTGGCTCATACATTATCGGGAAAGCATGTTGTACAATACAGGGGCAGCAGACCAGTTCACTGCCTACCTTGCAAATGACTGCACATATTATACATAATAAATAAAATAATGCAGTGCAGTCCTTGTGGGCATATTTTTTGAGGGGGCACAGCATTCCATTTGGGTGGGCATTGCCCCCCAAAGCCCCCCCTTGGAGCCGACCCTGTGTACAAGGCTGAAGTTGTCTTCTTAATCAATCAGCTTCTTATTCTGCAACTGATTACAATTTGCAAAATAAAGATATCTAACATTACATTTATTTTAAATAAAATAATACACTTTCCAAAAACCTAAACAAACTTACATTTTATAAAAAAATAATCATCTTATATTGCAATAAACAGATGGCAAACATGGAATAACTTTGAAGTAACTAATATTATAAAAGGGTTAAAATCCTTTGTGCCACTCATTTATGTGTGGAATATACAAGGTGTGAGCCTCTTAATGGGACAGACATTATCAGCCTTCTCCAACGCTCTTAAATAAATCATTGCCACTCATTTATATGTGTGTGTATATATACAAGGCATGAACCCATCATAAGTTAGACGTTATCAGCCTGGCCCAATGCTTTTTAAGGAAAACAATCAGTGGAGGCTATTCCATAAGGGCAGGTGGGGCAATGCCCACCCAAGAAACTTGAGGGTGAAAATTGAAAAAAAGCAAAATAAAAAATAAATACAAAAGAGCCTCATGTTCCATGGTACAGTGTTAAATGTACATTTTTTTCAGGGGGGGGGGGGGGTTTGCAAAATATGACATAGTACTAGTATGAAAAATGTAACAATTCTGATCTAATATTTTATGAAGATCCTAAAGTGGGGCGTTTTGAGTTATGCCCTGATTTAGAGCATTAATTATCTATAAGTCCGTTGAAGCTATGACGGCCGAAATAAAAAAAAAAAAAAACACTAACTCCCATTGGATGACAGCATGGGGAGGGCAGGGATTACAGGTTTCACTCTAAAAAGCAGCCTGTGGCGCAGATGCACTGAGGAATTGGAGATGGCGATGCCCACAACTAAAACTGCGTGCACACTGACAGTGACTAGTGCTGTCAGCCACGTGTGCTCCCTGAGCTGAGGTGTTCAAATTAATGAAGGAGCAGGAGAGACTGGAGGGTGATGATGGAACCGGTCATAGAGCTGGTGGTAAGTGACTACCGTTTTACCGTAGTGACAGTGTGTTAGTGTACACCAGGCCAGCAGTCAGACAGTCACTGTTTGTTTTTTACAATGCTGGGTATTGGGCAAGCAGAGCTACTAGCAAGCGAGGAGCAACGCAGACACAGTCAGACAGACTCAGAGTTACAGTGACTCTATGCTGGCCTGATCCCGTCTGGTCACTGGTGATTCTGTCTGACTGACTGTGAGAGTGAGACTAAGTAAAGTAATGTGTTGTTGTTGTGCACTGCGGCTGTTTTAAACTTTAAGTTGCCCTTTACATTAACAGACAGACTGGGACTCAGTCATCAGCAGTGTGTGCAGCCCTGCAATAATGTGCGCAGTGCACACATGATAATATATATATACATATATAATATGTGCTATATTATCATGTGCACACTGTGCACATTATTGCAGGGCTGCACACACTGCTGATGACTGAGTCCCAGTCTGTCTGTTAATGTAAAGGCTTAAAGCCAGTTTTGATCGATTGAGCAGAAGTGCACTGGAGAATTAAATTGAATTGAATCTCCTCGTGGGTGAGTGACTCTGAGAAAAACTCTGTGTTTGGGGATTGATTCTATGGTGTTGGGGGTGGATTTCAGAATCAGTCATGTGCAGTCAGTGCGCACAGAAAAATTAGACTGCGACATCCTCCCAGCAGTGAGTGGAGTGAGTGAGAAAAGTGAGGGTGAGGGGCAGGACTAAAGTCAGGCTGCAGTGTGTGCAGAAAGCCTGCCTGGTCCGTCCAAAATCGGTAATGAGGGTGGAGGGGGTACTTTATTGTTTGTTTGTACAGTTTAGTTATTATCAACTCAGTTTAGACATACACTGTCTATGTCTAAGCTGAGTTGATAGTGACAATTTGTTTGTGAATCTGCAGTGAATCCAATCTATTTATTTATGATTTTTCTAGATTTGAAAGTAAACCATAAAGACATTCAAACATTAGGGTTGCCAGGTGTCTGCCCCAAAAATACAGAACACCCAAGAAAACAACTGCGGGGGGGGGGGTAGTTTGAGGTGTTTTATTATATATATATATATATATATATATATATATATATACACAGTACAACTCCAAAAATCCCCGGAAATCCGGACAACCTGAGAATCCGGACTCTGGAGTGATTACAACTTCCGGTTGTTGGTTTGTCACTGCGCATGTGCAAATTGGCATTCAGAGCTGCAACAAGCAATGAGCAGTGAGAAATCTGAGCTCCACAACTGCGCACTACAGTTTGCCATACATGACCGGTACCTGTGCAGGTATTTACCATCTTTACACTGCACAGTATCGTTATACCTGTATACTGTACTGTAGTACTGTATTGTACAGTAATGTACTGTACCAATGTTTACTAAAATGGATAAGGGGTCTAAACAGAAGCAGAGGAGAAACACTCTGTAATCACTGGGCACAGCAGAAGCTCCATCCACAAGCGGTTCACCTGGTGCAGCAGATGCTAGCGCTCCGTGAACAAGCAGTTCAGCATGTGCCGAAGAAATACCTGTAACGGAAAGGAATGTACATATGCAGGTGCAGTACTTTATTTTAATAAACAAGGTGATCTGTACAGTATTTATTTATAATAAAAAAACATTAGCACGTCTTCTTTTTAATTTACAGGTATTTTATCAGCAATGTCCGAGAATCCGGAAAATCTGAAAATACAGGGAGTGCAGAATTATTAGGCAAGTTGAATTTTTGAGGATTCATTTTATTATTGAACAACAACCATGTTCTCAATGAACCCAAAAAACCAAATATATACCCATTTCAATTATTTATTTTTACCAGTGAAACCAATATAACATCTCAACATTCACAAATATACATTTCTGACATTCAAAAACAAAACAAAAACAAATCAGTGACCAATATAGCCACCTTTCTTTGCAAGGACACTCAAAAGCCTGCCATCCATGGATTCTGTCAGTGTTTTGATCTGTTCACCATCAACATTGCGTGCAGCAGCAACCACAGCCTCCCAGACACTGTTCAGAGAGGTGTATTGTTTTCCCTCCTTGTAAATCTCACATTTGATGATGGACCACAGGTTCTCAATGGGGTTCAGATCAGGTGAACAAGGAGGCCATGCCATTAGATTTTCTTCTTTTATACCCTTTCTTGCCAGCCACGCTGTGGAGTACTTGGATGCGTGTGATGGAGTATTGTCCTGCATGAAAATCGTGTTTTTATTGAAGGATGCAGATTTCTTCCTGTACTACTGCTTGAAGAAGGTGTCTTCCAGAAACTGGCAGTAGGACTGGGAGTTGAGCTTGACTCCATCCTCAACCCGAAAAGGCCCCACAAGCTCATCTTTGATGATACCAGCCCAAACCAGTACTCCACCTCCACCTTGCTGGCGTCTGAGTTGGACTGGAGCTCTCTGCCCTTTACCAATCCAGCCACGGGCCCATCCATCTGGCCCATCAAGACTCACTCTCATTTCATCAGTCCATAAAACCTTAGAAAAATCAGTCTTGAGATATTTCTTGGCCCAGTCTTGACGTTTCAGTTTGTGTGTCTTGTTCAGTGGTGGTCGTCTTTCAGCCTTTCTTACCTTGGCCATGTCTCTGAGTATTGCACACCTTGTGCTTTTGGGCACTCCAGTGATGTTGCAGCTCTGATATATGGCCAAACTGGTGGCAAGTGGCATCTTGGCAGCTGCACGCTTGACTTTTCTCAGTTCATGGGCAGTTATTTTGCGCCTTGGTTTTTCCACACGCTTCTTGCGACCCTGTTGACTATTTTGAATGAAACGC